>NW_012114544.1:722651-728987 GCF_000951035.1 Colobus angolensis palliatus | reverse complement strand
GACAAATGGGATCTAATTAAACTAAAGAGCTTCTGCACAGCAAAAGAAACTACCATCAGAGTGAACAGGCCACCTACAGAATGGGAGAACATTTTTGCAATCTACTCATCTGACAAAGAGCTAATATCCAGAACCTACAAAGAACTCAAATAAATTTACAAGAGGAAAACAAACAACCCTATCAAAAAGTGGGCAAAGGATATGAACAGACACTACTCAAAAGAAGACATTCATGCAGCCAAGAGACACATGAAAAACTGCTCAGCATCAGTAGTCATCAGAGAAATGCAAATCAAAACCACAATGAGATACCATCTCACACCAGTTAGAATGGCAATCATTAAAATGTCAGGAAACAATAGGTGATGGAGAGGATGTGGAGAAATAGGAACACTTTTAGACTGTTGGTGGGACTGTAAACTAGTTCAACCATCATGGAAGACAGTGTGGTGATTCCTCAAGGATCTATACCTAGAAATAGCATTTGACCCACCATCCCATTACTGGGTATATACCCAAAGGATTATAAATCATGCTGCTATAAAGACACATGCACCCGTATGTTTATTGCCACACTATTCACAATAGGGAAGACTTGGACCCAACCCAGATGTCCATCAGTGATAAACTTGATTAAGAAAATGTGGCACATGTACACCATGGAATACTATGCAGCCATAAAAAGCGATGAGTTCGTGTCCTTTGTAGGGACATGGATGCAGCTGGAAGCCATCATTCTTGGCAAACTATTGCAAGAACAGAAAACCAAACACCACATGTTCTCACTCATAGGTGGGAACTGAACAATGAGATCACTTGGACACAGGAAGGGGAACATCTCACACACTGGGGCCTGTCATGGGGTGGGCTAGAGGGGAGGGATAGCATTACGAGATATACCTAAAGTAAATGACGAGTTAATGGGTGCAGCACACCAACATGGCACATGTATACATATGTAACAAACCTGAACGTTGTGTACATGTACTGTAGAACATAAAGTATAATAAAAAAAATCAAAAAAGCCATGTTCTTTTTGTCCTCATTGTTTGGAAGTTTCAGTTTGGGCATATGGCACAGGTTTAGACTTTGGGTAACTTATGAGTATGAATATAAATGGAATGATACACAAAGGCAGGAAGATTTGGGAAAATGCCTTTGGCAACATGGAGACATGTAGAATCCAGGGAAAAATTTGAGATCAGCACAGAGTATTGTAACCAGTGGCAGTGGCATTTGGGAAGACATCCCACCAGATTATGTCTTTATCTTAATTCAGTTGTGATTCTTATTGTCTAACCTTCTTGATTCCTGTATGACTTCTATATCTGATCCTCTAGCTTTCTGAATGCTTCTGTGGGTTACTTGATTTTCTTCCACATACTTAAAGTACGTTTCTGATGCTTGCAGCCTAGAACCTTAATAATTGTCCAGCTTCCATTCTTGATCCGTTTGCATTCTATAATCCCCTTGACACTCAGAGTGGTCTTTTAAAAAAGTTAGTTAATATTACTCCTCTGATAAAATCTCACAATTGCACTGAGAATAAAATATAAACTCTTTATCAGGGCTTGCAGGCTTACAACTTCTAACAGTATTTATTCTTGTGTCTACTTTTCTTACTTATCCTTATTTTAATCTCTCTCAGTGTATTTTCCAGCTATTCCCTGTGACTAGTAAGCACATGCTTTGATAGATATCTGTTGAATAAATGAACAAATAAGGAATTGATGAATAATTTGTTATATTTTGGCAGTACACCATCGTACCTCTCCTTTCCATTAGTATTCTGATTGTATTTTCAGGATGACTCTATTATAAGTAGTTTTGGTGAGAAGTAATGAGCACTTACTATATAGAAGTGAAAGAGACCAGATACTCATTCTCTCCACTCCGATAAATGCAGGATGAAACAGGTAGCACAGACTCAGTCATCGAAATCTCATGACAAGGCATGAACAGGGAGATGAGTGAAGGTCATATTTTTTCTAGTAGCCAGCTTCTACTTGTGTGACCTTGCTATGCCTATTACTGTCTGGTCTTCTCAAAAGCGCTTAGTTTTTTAAAAAACATATTTCCAAACTGATACTTCAGGCTTCTATTGTTTTTGTGATAATCTGATATTTTTCCAATATTTCATTTCTTGCTTAAGATATAAACACAGTGCTTTCTGTTGCTAATGCCAAGAAACCTCACTGATAATAATGGCCTAGTAACCTAGGTCTTACCAGAGAGAAACAGAAACCAATTTCAAACTTAAAAGATATGATGAAGATAAAACCACAATATAGTCAGTTGGATTTATTGCTGGGGATACAGGGAAAGAAAATGCAATTGGTTCATGAAGCTTGGCTTGTTAATCAGGGGTGTGTTCCTAAATCATCACTTTATGTTCTTTGGAAGGAAACCTATTCTACCTCTGCCTGAGGTAGTATCATGTCTATGGAAAGAGAAAACATACTTCACAAAAAAATTAAATGGATTTAGTGTTTATTAAAATGGGAGACAAGCACTTGTGTGGGGCCTTATAGTTCTGTGCCATAAAACACTATAAGACAATGTTGATCTGGTGATGTTTAAGGACATATAAAGGTTTAGTTATGTATAGTTCTGCAAGGTGATGTGCAATAGGTGGAGTACTACACAGTGCAACTCCATGACATTGTCATTGTCCTGGAGTTCACTGGAATAGGAAATCATGTTGACCAGGGCAAGGGTTACTTGAAATTGAATTGATTCCTTTGTAGGTTTTAAGAAAAAACCCATAGCTAAATATTTCCCCCCAAATTCAGAATCTTATTTATTAGACTTAGGCTGCAGGCCCTGCTTCCAGGAATTTTGTCTATACTCATGGCTTTAGTTACACCTTTTTTTTCCACTTTGTCTTCTATGATCCCTTCTCCCCATAGCTGCCAATGAGCTATTTTAAAAATATGGGTTAGATCACATCATTCCCTTGCTTAACCCTGCAGAGACTCCCACTGTATTGTCTAAAGTCAACATTTTTACTGTGCCCTGAGAAGATTGCCTTTACTACTGTACATCTCACTTTCTAATATTCAGCCACGTTGGTATTCATAGAACATATCAAGCTTCTTCCTATTGCTGGTCCACTGTCTTTCACTGTTACCTCTTCTGGGAATGCTATTCCTCCAGGCTGTCCCTTGGCTGTGTTGCACCTCAGATATCATCTCTTCAATGAGTGCCTTTTCCAACCTTGCCAACATATTTTTCATCCCCTCGTTTTCTATGTTTTCTTTGTTCACAGAACTTAACACTTTTTTATACTGTATTTGTTTACATACTTTTTTTCCTGTCTCTCCTATTTAAATATAAGCCTATAGACAAGAAATCCTTTTATCTAATTCACTAAGAAATTTCCTGAATCTAGCACTGTGCCTAATATAGTTTACTAGATGAGTGAGTAATGAGTGTTTTGGAGAAGATGAAGGTGAAGATTAGTAAATAGTGCTCTGCTTGTTGATGGGGTTGTGGATTTACTACCAAGTGAGACCAAAGTATTGTGACAGGACAAGCCAGCGGGTGATACAGGATAAAGGCCACCTGCATTAATCTCCCAAATGAGTCTCTAATGATGTGTTCTCAGTTTGAGTGACAGGGGCTCCCTGTAATAATCTTTGATGTGCCTGTAGACATTCAGTCTTCTGCCAGGTCATTAACTCCTCTTACACCTACTGTACTTCTGGAGCATCCCATCCCATCCCACAAGACTTCTTAGAAATGAAATGTAGTCTGGAATTTAGCTAGAGCAAGAGACAGAACCAGAGGCAGAGCTTAGTGAGCTTGGCTCCTCTGCCAGGTTTTACAGCCAAGTCAATTTAGCCTTTGGGCTTCCTGTGAATACTTTAAGGAATCACACCTGCAGTGAAGTGTGACTCCAAGGAAGTTCTTAAGTAAGCAACTGAAATGCAGAGGCATCATAAATGATAAGAGATTTTGGAACAAAAGGTAGGAGTGGTTAACTGAGCTATTAAGTGAAGTCTTCACAGAAAGATGACATTTGACTTTAAAGTTAAAAAAATGATAAAATTTGACCAAACAAAGGAGAAAGGGAATCCTGGGTATATGTTATAAACTACATAAAGAATTAGAAATGGGAAATGTACTGTTCAGGTGATTGTGGACAGTTTGACCTCACTACATTAATGAGGGAGAATAACTTAACAGTTTTTCATGCTGAGTCTTATTTATTAGACTTAGGCTGCAGACCCTGCAAGGGATGATGGAAATTGAGATAGGAAAAATCACGAGAGTCTCAATTATGAAGGCCCATGAAGATTAGGAATTCAAATTCATTTTATGTGTCATGGAAAACCAATGGTATCTTTTATTTTGCTATCTCAAACAGCTACTTTGAAAATCATTCACTCAAAAAATACATAATTTTGAAATGACTACTCTTTCCTAGTCGCTATAACAATAATAAAAAAATTAAAAAATGCCTAACATTGGAGATCATCTGATGATATAAATAAGGAAATATATTTTAAAACCAGTCATAGATGATTTTTCTGGTTGAAATAAGAATATTCTGGATTGAATGCTCAATAGGGGATAAGCCAGAGTCTATCATTGTGGTAGATAAAAGAGGGTTTCAATATTTCGCTCTGCAACCAGTTATGCAGTAGTGTTTAATTTTCTCCCCTTGAAACAAGGATAGCAGTAGTGACTCATATAATCAATAATCTAAAGCAAAATGACCTTCTGGAAATTTATAGGTGAGGTTGGTTGGAAACTTTGCAGTTTTCCTCCATGCTTCTTGAAATACTAGCCCTTGCAGCCCTAGACAACATGTTAGAAATTTAGCTACCCTGAGGCTGCCATGATATAAAGACAATATTGAGTGAACACACAAAGGGGACCTAAGAAAACATGCAGAAAAATTGATGCTTAGCCAGTCCCTAGCTATTCTAGCCACCAGCCATTAGAGTCAACTCAGCTGAGGTATGAGACACTGTGGAGTGGAAATAAGTGTTTCTTCCCAGTCATGCCTAAATCATAGATTTGTTAGGTATTTTAAGCCATGTAAAATGCCAGAACATTTGTGCATTCCAAGGAGAGAATGACACATTCAAAGGTAAATTGTTTAAAGACAAGTACATATGAAAACGGAACACACAGTGATTCTAAGAATTAGAGGGAAAATGTTTTATCTACGATCTGAAGTCTATAAAGTAGCTTATTACTGGGCCAGGCACAGTGGCTCAAGCCTATAATCCCAGCACTTTGGGAAGCCTAGGCGGGCAGATCACAAGGTCAGGAGATCAAGACCATCCTGGCTAACACGGTGAAACCCCGTCTCTACTGAAAATACAAAAAATTAGCTGGGCATGTTGGTGGGTGCCTGTAGTCCCAGCTACTTAGGAGGCTGAGGCAGGAGGATGGCGTGAACCTGGGAGGCAGAGCTTGCAGTAAACCAAGATTGCGCCACTGCACTCCAGCCTGGGTGACAGAGCAAGACTCTGTCTCAAAAACAAAAACAAACAAACAAACAAAAGTAGCCTATTACTGTAAACTGAAGATTAACAAAATGAAATAGTCTGTCAACATTTATCGTGTGTGTGTGTATATATATATATATATAGCTTTTTTTATGTATATACACATATATGTATATATACACACACACACACACACATACACACTAACGATCTTGACAATGTTTGCAATTTTTGAGGTAATTATTGATACCTGTATTTCTGGCCCGATTTTTAGGTTCAGAGGATACAGTTTAAAACAAACAAATATAGCGGGAAGCAAAATATTTCCATACTGTCATAGACTTTATGTTAAATATATGTTTATATAAAGGAATAAAGGAAGGAGAAAGAAAAAAGTAAATACATACATAAAATAACTTTTGATAGTGATAATTACTACATAATAGTATATATATTTGATATATATATATCACTATATATTTTTGATGGGGCTAAGAACTGTAATTTTTGATAGTGTATTTTTTAAATAAAATATAAATTTAGTTTTTTCATACTTAAGTTATTTTCTTTAAAGCAATGCCTTCATTTATGTCATGAAATTTTTCACTATTTTTCATCAGTATACCATTATAAAACATCATTATTAAATTACTAATTCTACTAACTATTTTTGTAATGTTATAAGTAATACTAAATGATAGAATGAAAGTTGACTAATAAATCTCACACTTAATATTATACCTGGGATGCATTACATTGTTCGTTTGTTCTTTCTCTTTCTTTCCTCTTTCTTTCTCTCTCTCTTTCTTTCCTTCCTTCCTTCCTTCCTTCCTTCCTTCCTTCCTTCCCTCCCTCCCTCCCTCCCTCCCTCCCT
>NW_012114544.1:618491-722172 GCF_000951035.1 Colobus angolensis palliatus | reverse complement strand
ATTTCTTACATGTTTCGTAGAAGCAGGGTCTCACTATGTTAACCAGGCTCATCTCAAACTCTTGGCCTCAAGCGATCCTCTTGTCTTGGCCTCCCAAATCACTGGGATTATAGACATGAACCACCAGGTCTGGTCCATTAAGTTGGTTTTTGAAAAATAAAAATTGGTCTCAGGAGTTTTTAACCAATACAGTTTGATTATACATATGCCAATAAGCACATTGCTACAATTATGTGACTTAAGGCAGTGGACTTAATTACTCCTGGTTCTTTTTATTTATTTATTTATTTTGGTGGCTAGGGCATTCAAAATATTCACTGGGACTTGTGACTATAGATATATGCTCAAACAAAATTAATGTTGTTTTATTTTTAAATACAACATCTGTTATATTATATAGTTTACCCTTTCCAAGAATAAAAATCCGTAACTTACTTGCAGCCTCAAAGTACTTTATATATTTCACTTTTCCTCTAATTTCATATTCATTTTTTTTCTACCCTGTAAAGTTAATCCTTAAGGTTTCAGGGTCTTTGTAGGTTTACTCATATATGAGATCAAACGTGTTTAAAACTACTAAAGTTTTATGCAACAGAAAAAAGACCATAAGTCATTTATTTCTATGATGATGATCTTTAATGGTATTTTAGTTACATGAAGTTACCAGAACTAAAAATTTATAGTGACTATATTTTCACATATTATAGGATGAATTTTCAAATGAACTAAAACCTTTTCCCCCTAACTATTAAAATCAAACATATTATTTTAAATTTACTTTTCCATGTAAAAAGACATTATCACAACTTTCTGTGTAATAATATTGCCTTTCTTCTCCTTTACCATACTTATAACACTTTGTCTTTGCAAGCTCTAATTGTTTGATATTTGTGTTTAATGAATGGTATAACAAAACACTGTTATATGCAAAGAAGTAGAAAGACAATATCTTGACATTGGTCTGGGAAATAATTTTTTGTATATGACTCCAAAAGCAAAGGTAATGAAAACAAAAATAGACAAATGTAACTACATAAATTAAAAAGTTTCTGCATAGGAAAGTAAACAATCAACAAAATAGAGACAGTGGAATGGGAGATGGAATACAGATGATGGAATGGGAGAAAATATTTGCAAACCACATGCTATGATCTGAATGTTTGTATCTCCACAGAATTTACATGTTGAAACCTCATCATCAACGTGATTGTATTTGGATAAGGCGTCTTTAAGAGGTGACTAGTTTATGAGGGTAGAAACCTCATAAGTGGGGTTCGTGCCCTATAGGAGGCCCCAGAGAGATGCATTGCCTCTTCCACCACTGTAAGAAGGCATTATTTGTGATTGAGAAAATGGGTCCTTACTAGACATCAAATATGTCAGTCCCTTGATCTTAAATTTCCCAGCCTCTAGGACTGTAAGAAATAAATTTCTGTTGTTTGTAACCCATCCAGTTTATTGTATTTTTGTTATTGCAGCTGAATGAACGAAGACACCATGCGTCTGATAAGGGATTAATATCCAAATATAGAAAGAACTCAAACAACTCAATGGCAAGAAAACAAATAACCAGATTAAAAAAATGGGCAAAGGACATGAATAGACATTTCTCAAAAAAAAAAAAAAAAAAAAAAGACATACAAACGGCCAACAGATACGTGAACAAAATGTTTGGCATCAGTAATCATGAAGGTATGCAAATCACAACCGTGATGTAATGCTACCTCACACGTGTTAGAATGGCATTATCAAAAAGACAAAAGATAACAAGTGTTGTTGAGGATGTAAATGGACAAAAGAAGCCTGTACACTGCTGGCAGAAATGTAAATTAGTACAGCCATTATGGAAAACAATATGGAGGTTTCTCAAAAAATTAAAATGGAAATACCATGGGATCCAGCAATCCCACTTCTCTGTATATATTTAACAGAAAGTAAATCAGTATCTTGAAGACGTATCTGCGGTATTAATTGCGGGACTGTTCATGATAGCCAAGATATGGAATCAATCTAAGTGTCCATTGATGGATGAATGGACAAATAAATTGTGACTTCACATACACACATATGCACACACACTCATACCATAATAGAATAGAGCCTTAAAATAAAAAAAAAAAAACTTGTCATTTGTGAAAACATGAATAAACCTGTAGGATATTATTCAACGTGAAATAAACCAGGCACAGAGACAGAAAAAGTGCCCAATCTTAATAAAATAAAATAAAATATTGAATAAAAATGTTGAGCTCAAATGCAGTAAGTAGAATGGTGGTTGCCAGGGCCTGAAAGGTGGAGGAAAAAGAGAGATGGTCACGGGATATAAAGTTTCAGTTGTGCAGGATGAGTAAATTCTGGAGATCTAATGTACAGCATGGTGACTATAATTAATAATACTGTATTGGATACTTGAAATATGCTGAAAGGCTAGATTGAAAGTGTTCTCAGCACACATGCAAAAAGGTAAATATGGGAGGTGATAGATATGTTAATTAGCTTGATTATGGTGATCATTTCACAGTGTATAGCAAAACATCACAGGTATATCTTAAATATGTATAATTTTTGTCAGTTATGCCTCAATAAAGCTGGAAAAAGGTATTACATCAAAGTTTCCCAAGTAATTTAATTAATATGCACCCTGATAGAAATATAACTTATATTTTTACTAAAGAAAAATAAATCAACTGAAAATTTGGATGCCCTGCACATATGGGGAAGATTTTAGCGAACCACTATCAGCTGGCCATGTGTTTTAAGTTGTTTTTCCAGTAGTTGTAATGGATTGACACTGACTCCTCCACACCCTTTCATCCCATTCTTGTTGTGAAGAAGAGCATACACGTGCAAGATGGCTGGGGTACGGAGCACACATGATAGCCACAGAACAAAGAGAAGTTGACATAAAACCTACATCCATACAAGGAGATTTGTACATTTATGTTTTTACATGAATTTTAATTGATTATATCAATGAAAAATTTTGCATGGAAGAAAATATGTTAGATTAAAGTTTGAAAATGTTCATTGAAATGAAGAAATTCAGCTTCTTTAAAATAATCCACTGGATATTAAGATATATTATGTAATAATAAAATTATATAATATTATAATATATAATATTAAATATTTTATATTATATATCATCTATAACATAGATTATATTATAATACATATTATATAATACATAAAAATGTTTAAGGCAATGAATAAACCATTTTTTTAAGTATGAATGTCCTTTTGGAGTATGGAAGTCAAGAACTGCAGGAGTCCTCAGTCTTGGGAAGAGGCAGACCAGCTGAATGCCTGCAGAGACATTGCACTGCTGGAGTCAACTAAGAAAAATCAAGGCACAAAGTCAAAGGTGTGGAAGGTAGAGCAACCCTATGCATTCCAGAAAGTGTTCTTGAAATGACCTGAAATCCTAATATGTGAAGTCCTGGTTGAGTAGACACTAACTTATGTTTTAAATGCCTATTTAATATCTGTTTATAATAGTAACCTATGGTTACCTGAGGGATTTCTGGATGTTACTTTTGTGATTTTACATCCTTTGAAATCTGGAAAGACAGCAGAGATCAAGATGATTTATGCAAGGTATTGTGGTACTACAAGATAAACAACAAATTTACCCTCTTCTGTCTGGGGCACCGCAAGAATGATTCAGTTCCCAGTGTCACTGTAATTGTTCACACTAAGCAAGATAAAGCGTATGTGCTAAGGAAACTTTGCTTCCCCATGTCACCTAGTAGGGTGCCTTAGGAACAGATAATCCAGTGAAGCTCAACTACTCACCTTCAGGTGGACATTCTGTGGGCAAGATAGACAAGTGAGAAAAAGGTGCCTTTCCCATCCCTTACTTCTGATGGCAGGAGTTGGGAGAAAGAAAAGGAAAAAACATGGCTGAGCTCTGGTCATGTGTCACTGTTCCCTATCTTTAGAAAAAAGTCAGTTACTTATAAAAAAAAAAAAAAATGCATCAGACATCAAACTGCCAGAGTCTGGGCATCTCTTTTATATTATTTAAAGTATTTTTCCTGTATGTTTTTCTATGTATTTTTTAAGTAGTTGAAATTACTCTTTATTCTATTAATCTTTATAATTTATACTTTTTTTGATAAGTTTCTATGTATTTTTAAGTAGTTGAAATTACTCTTTATTCTGTTAATCTTTATAATTTATACTTCTTTTGATAAGTGTTACACTTTTTCATTTTCAGTGGCTTCATGATATGTATAAATATATTGTATAATTTAACATTTTCTTTATTTTGAGAAACTTTAGGTTTAGTTTTCACTTTTTTCTTAGTAGGAATAGGGTTTTGACAAGCATTGTTGTAACAACATCTTCTTACAAATACATATTTATATGTATGTATGTGTATATGTATATACACATATATTTCTCCTTCCAGATAGATTCTTGTAAGTGAATCTACTTGGGTCAAAGTGCAGGCCAAAGCTTGAAGTTTTTAATAATAATGGCCAATTGCTTTCCAAAAATGTTTTGACTTCCATTTCTTCAAGCAGTATATGAAAGTGCCTGTAGATGACACACAGAGATACCTGAAGCAGAAGGGGCCTGGCTGAGGCACTAATATTCACACATTCTGCTGAAAATAGACAGCAGGCTGAGACATTTTGGCAGAGAAGAGCTCTGGCCACTTCAAAATACCTAGAGCCAAGGCAGCCTGAGGCTTTCTAAAGCCAAAGCTATTCACTACTTATGGGACCAGCTGCACATGATCTAAGCCAGAGACTGAGTCACAAAGTCTGGGAACATCAATGTGAGTGTGAAATAATGTGCTCCCTCAAAAATAATCAAGGCATTTATAGATTGTTTCCATAGTACCCATGGATTAATAAGTTCCACAGCTAAATGACTTTTTATATACCACAATCACACTTTTATATGCTGGCTAATGAAAGAATGGTTTTAAATATCACCTGGTGTGATGCGATGCCTTCTAGGAAATTGTGTAGCAGTAGTGGTACCACTATCATTATCTTTGTCTGGGAGCCTATTTACTAATGTAACCACTTATGTAATTATGTAATCATTTTATGTAAATGAATAATAGAGATGAAAGGTCTGATAAATATCAGTATTGAATTTTAACCATAGTTTTAGTATTAAGTATTAAGAATTAAATGTAAAGTATTAATTGATTAAAGAAAAAATGGTCATGAATTAGATTGAGCCATATGAAATTGTTTTGACTGTCAGAAAGAACAATTACATGTTTCCGCATAACTATTGAGTGAATATTTAGCCTTGTTGAGATGAGCATTGGACTAAAGAAATGCAAGAAACAAAAAAAAACACCAAAATTTAGGGCATAGAAAATATTAATCAATTCTTAAAAATTGTGTCCTAAGTTTATTATTCTGGGAACTAAACCCACTCATTTCATGGAAGCCTGTTGGTTGACTTTCTTCCACACTCTTATCACCTACTCTATCAAGAACACTTCTGTATTGATGTAGACTACTACTTGTGGATGAGAATGTCTGTAGTCAGGGAGGCATCCAGTGTGATTAGAATTATGTTTCTTTGAAATTACTCTTTAGTGTATCTGTGTGTATATGTGTGTGTGTGTGCGTGTGTGTGTGTGGTGCTTCATTTCTTGTATACTATGAACTACCTGAACTATTTTTATTTTAATAAAGAATTAAGATGAGATTTAAACTTTGTATTGTGGTACCAATCTTTTCCACCACAAATATGCACAATAAGGACATTTATTGCTTGGTCTTTATTCCAGATTAAGCCTCCATCAACAGTTCCATTTTGGGAAAATGCCTATGAAAATCTGTTCATGGGTCTGGAAAACAACATATTAGATAATTTAATTTCAAAAATAATTTTTTAAAGTAGTATCAATATAATCTGAGTTGCCATTATTGCTAAATCTATACAAGTATTATAAGATAAATTAATACATAATATTTATCATTGCATACTCAATTAGATGCTAGCAAAATTACAATATAATTATTTTCATGTCCATTCTATTGTTGTTGGCCTTTCCTTCTTTATTTAATTGTAAAGTTTTGATTCTTTTCTTTCCTTATTTTCTCCTTCTAACATTAGAGTAAACAAATAATAAATGTATAATAAAATGGTCTTTGTTAAAATATTAGCTTCAAATAAGAAGTATATATTCATAATAATCAACTCTTTTAATAACCAAGTGTATAATCATAATAATCTTAATAGTCATAAGCATATATCAGATATTAAGAGTAATTAGGAAGCCAATTAACAAGTAACTAATATTAAATTAATTAATAATTATTTTATTGCATTTATTTAAATTATTGCTTTAAACTTTGGTAGTGATTTGAAGTTTTACACATATTAACTTATATTGACCTTCATTAATTGCCCAAAATTCATTTAACAACATTAAAAAATAGATTATCTCCTGAATGCCAGATACCACACTAGGAACCCATGATTAAAACATGGTCTAATTTTATGCAATTACTAATAATGGCTACAAAATTATACCTCAGCTTTTTAATGGCCAAGGAAGGTAAGAGTTATTGTAGTCACTGTGTTCATAAAAAAAAAGACATACATCTTTTCCTACTACTAAATTTTAGTAGATTGCATCATTCACTTCAATTTTTCACTTAATTCTTTCTGGTTCATATAGCTATGCCCTTCACCCTGTAACTTTGTAGCACCATCCCACTGTGGACTGGCAGTCTTTGTTAATCCTTGACTCTGGGTTCAGTCATGTTTCTTACTTTGGCCAATGGCATGCTAACATATATGATTCAACCAGAGTCTTGAAGCATGCTTTTTTGATTGGTCTTACTCCATCTTGCACATCTGCCATTGCCTTGGGAAAGGCATACCTGTTTTAGCTCTGTAATCCCAGTGAAAGGATGTGAGATTTCTCAGATACATGAGTGAGATCCCAGCCTATATCCCTATAGCCCCAGTCTTGTGATTTGTAAGCTATAATGATAAATTATTGTTGCTTTAAATTAATGAATTTTGGGGTGGTTGTTCCTCAGTAATACTTAACTGGTATAAAAGTCCTGAGAGGAATATAGCATAACACCTTTTAAGAAGGAAAAATGCAACAGTACTTTTAAAACAGTACTTTTCTGTACACTAACACGTTTTTTCCTCCAAAGAAATCAGTGAGGTAGGTAAAACAGATTAATGTGGCACCTTATTTGCAAAATTTAGTTTTGTTCCAAGGGAGTGACTAGCAGTATGTATATTCAATAATAAAGGTGTTATTACAAATATTAAGAGTCTCAAAAATCATCCTTCCAAGTTTTTAATCTCCTCTCCAATTCCCTTGCCATATATTAGCCATAGTAATCATTCTAAATCACAAATGTTATCTTGTCAATTTGCTGCTAAATCATTCATTTGCTCTTTAGATAAAATCCAAAATCCTTAACAGTGTGTAAAAGTCCTTACTTAATCTTCTGCATCCTGCTTCCTTTGATATGTTTATTTCTTAACATGCTTTTCCTCTTTTCCATGATATTCTTTTGACATACTACAGTAGTCTTCCCTTAAATGTGGGAGATACATTCCAAGATCCCCAATGGATGCCTGAACCCACAGATAGTACCAAACCCTATATACACTTTGCTTTTCCTATACATATATATCTATCATAAAGTTTACCTTACAAATTAGGCACAGTAGGAGACTGACAACAGTAACGAATAATAAAATAGGACAATTGGCTAGGTGCGGTGGCTCATGCCTGAAATCCCAGCATTTTGTGGGGCGGAGGCAGGTGGATCACTTGAGGTCAGGAGTTCAAGACCAGCCTGGCCAATGTGGCGAAACCCTGTCTCCTGTCTCTACTACAAAATATAAAAATTAGCTAGGCGTGGTGGTGGGCGCCTGTAGTCCCAGATACTCAGGAGGCTGAGGCAGGAGAATCGCTTGAACCTGGGAGGCAGAGGTTGCAGTGAGCTGAGATCCTGCCACCACACTCCAGCCTGGGCAACAAGAGCGAAACTCCATCTCAAAATAAATAAATCAAATAAAATAAAAGAGAACAATTACAACAATATATTGTAATAAAATCTATGTGAATGTGGTCTTTGTCTCTCTTAAATATCTTATTGTGCTGTACTCACTTATTTTTGAATCATCGCTGACCATGAGTAACTGAAACCATAAAAAGCAAAACTACAGCTACAGGAGGGGGCTACTGTGCATTTCTTTTTCTTTATTTCTACCTTGATGTTCTCTCTTATCTCTGTGCTTTTATGCACTCTTCCCTCTGCCTAGTCACATACCACCCCATTCCTTGCCTAGTATACTTATTCTTCCATTTTCAGCACAGAAATTGGTTTCTTCAGGAAGCCTTCCCTGCTTCTCTAGTTTGAGATAAGTAGTCCTTTCATGTGTTCATTATGTCTTGTACTTCCTCTTCCTATCAGTTTATGATAATATAGGAAATTATCAGTCTGCTTAATTCTATCAGACCAGGTGCCCTGTAAATTCACTTTCTGCATTTTCAGGTACCTGCATGGGATTCTTGATAAATGAATAATGTCATTCATTGTTTCTAAATAAGCAGGAATAGTACAGACTTCAAGCTGGCCACTTGACTCATTTAGTCATGCTTATAAACCTAAGAATTCGACCAAAACTTATGGTTTGAATGATTTGTAGTTTATTTCCTGAGGATGCAGACATCATTATGCAAGACTGGGACAATTTGATTCATTGAATCATTTACAAAAGTTTGTATAAATTATTCCTGGATGAATTAGTCATATAATTAGTCAGCCATACAAAACAATTGTTTTGAATTCTTTAAGGACTGTATCCAAATTCATTAAGTTTTCATGGTAGAAGCACATTAATCACCAATACCATCATTTTCTTCACTTCATTTAACTTGCTTTTATTTTTCACGTGTCTCCATATCATATTGTTGTTGCATTTGTAATAAACTTTGCAGTAAAGACAACTACCACACATTTGTATCTAATGACTAATCTTATATTAGGTGAACTTGAAAATCCTTTAGGAAAAGTTCTTTCTTAGTGTTTGTTAGAAATAAATATTCAATAGTTTTAAAGGACTCTTCCTATAAAGAACTCTTTGAGATACTATATATGTGTGTATATACCTTAAGTTTTAAGTTAATGAGGCAGTGTTTTTCCTGAAGAGCTAGGGATATGGTATAGAAAGAGTGTGGCTTTTTTTTTTTTTCCTGGAAGAAGAAGGCTTGTAGTAATATTGTCACGTTGTTGATGGTATTGAGTTATTGCTGAATAAAGAATAGGTGTAAAGCAAGCATGGACCTGAATGCTTGTCTTTTATTAATAAAACAATAAATTCTTTCATTTTGTTGATGCTACATAGGCATATAACTCAGACATAAATAATCACAAAGCCTAATTTTGAGGGTCTAAACAGAATTGCATATCCCATTTGCTTTGGTGCATCGCTTACAAAGCCAGATGTTAAGAACAGATGTCAATGAGCTATTTTTCATATGCCATGGTTCACATTTATGAACTCTCCATTTATCACCTCAGATGGGAACGGTTAATTTGACAGTGAGTGTTTTGGTTATTAGCCAATTTCAACATGAGTCTTTGGTTTTTGAAATCTGATGTACAGAGATGTGATAAAACACTTACAATAGAAGCACTGTTAACTTGATTTTTGTGCCTTAGAATTTACCAACATATATAAAGTAATGGAAATGAATGCTCCCTTTTATGGTGAATGAACATAAATCTAATGTTGGCAAAGAAATAATGTAAATGTTATGACTGAAATATAGAGTGGTTAATCCAATTGTAAATTCCATATAACCATAAGTCAGACCCTTGTAGTGATGTATGGTGTAATGGCGCAGTGGGTTTTGCTCATTTCTTCTATTTGATTGTAGCAATGATACTCATTAAAAATATTTCAGTCAATGTTTGTGCTAAATATGTTTTTAGAATTGGCTTCAAAATTTTGCTGTACTATGGGAAAATTTTCATATTGGTGAATACTGTATTTCCAGCTGTCTATTAGCTATGCTGATATAATACATATTTAAAAGCAGGCATCTACTATATTCTACGAGGAAACTTAAATAACAGAAAAAAAGGAAAAATAACGTTTTTATTTTTAAATGTGTGGACAGCATCTGGAATATTAAACACTTTAGTATATACTGTATTTTTATATTTTTTTCACCAACTTTGTGAGATAGATCACTATTTTTATTTTATTTTTCCCAAGTCTGGAAAGGGATAGAAGTGGGACCTAAAGGTTATTTTTTCATTCTGTTTTCAATTCTAGTTTTTGTTCTGCTACATTTTATTCCCTCTCTTTGAATTCAGAACTCAAAAAATAATAGTTACTTTAATCCAAAGTTTAAAAAATGGATTGAGTTCTACCCCAGAAGATCTGATTATGTTGCAAACAATATAAGCTCTTTTCACATCTTTAAATACACTGATGGCTTTGATAAGTGTAACATAAATTGGCTTAAATGGTTTATGCTTAATCAACTTCTAATGGAAGTCCTCTATTTTCTCTGTAAACATGTTGATTAGAAAACATAGCACCTTGAAACCTTTGCATCTCCTCTCCTACCACTTTGTTTGCTGCATGTGAGTCAGTAGGGTAATTTCAAAACTCTACACAAATTATATCTGTGGTATTAATGAAATTTAACTGAATATTGCATAGATCAGTGAAAGATGAAAGTGAGTAAGAAAAAAATTATATCTATGAAAACTGAGTGACATAATTTGAAAGATATAGATAAAGGTTAATTGAAATAACATTAACTGAAAATTTACAAGATTGTTGATGGAAGAGGATTATAAAGTGCTAAAAGCCTTCTGAGTTTAAATTGCCTTGCAATTATTTTTATAATTTCTAGTTTCTCTCTAAAGAAATCCAAACTGTCAATGATAGATTGTACACACTGCTTATAGACGATGTAAGAAAAATGATAAAAAATGCAAAGAGTAGATCCATTCTTCAAGAAACAGCCTTACTCCTACAATGGAAAATGAGCAAGAATTTCTATATTTTAAGTTAAAATTAAAAGTTTGTCGTAGCTATGTCACTTTTTAAAATAATTTCCAGATTAGACATCCTTTTACAATGATCTTAACCAATGATTGCATTCAAATGTGTCAGATAGGAGGGATTCTGCTGTTTTTAAATAACTAATATCTGTTGCCTAATCCAGTGTCCAAGTCACAGTGATGGTTGTTCATAGAGCCTCAGAGTAGGCAATCATGATTTCCATCATGTGAAATCTGCCAACTGTGGAATTCAAATTGCTCATGGCAGGCAAGGAAGAGGCAGGAGTATAAGTGTGATGGGAACAGACATAATAGTACCTTGCAGCACATAGAAATGTGGAGTTTTTCAGGGATCTGAGGTAGTTTCCTGGTTCAGAGAAGTTCTTTCTGTGCCTTGAAGTTTGAACTGTTGGTTACAGGAGTGGAAGAAGCAGGTAATGCAGTGACTTTTTTAGTATGAGATTGTGTCCTCAGACCTTAAAGGGAAGTGGATGGATGTGGTGTGCAGAGGGATGAATGGCCTCAAAGTAATGCCAGTGGGGATTCCAGTTTCACTCTTACAAATGTGTGTGTGTATGTGTGCCTGCATATGTGTCATATAAACAATTTATTTTTAACCTTTTTCAGGCTAAAGAGCTGAAAGAATATTTGTTAAAATCAACAAAGCAATAGTAATAATATTTTTTACTCTTTCAATATGAAAAATAAATGCAAACACACAAATACTTTACACCAATTCTGGTTAATTCTCCCAGAACACCTAATATTAAATTATATAACTAAGACTTCTTTGGACTTTATAGTAGTTAGATATATTTCAGAGGAGTGTTTATTTTGGCACACAGATATTGATGACAATTGCTGGAGGACATAAAAATGCAGACTATTTTATTAATTTAAATTTGGCTTTCTTAAAATTCCAGAATTATGTTTTATGATCCAGGTAAATATGATCCTCTAAGGGAAAACACATAACTTAAAATATAATACCTATCAATTCTTAAGTTTTGTTGTTCCATCTGTAGTCCTGCAAAACACATTCCATTTCCATCCACAATTTAATTTTTTAAAGTTGTCTTAAGAATTTTATCTGCATGAAATTTTCAGCAATTACAAAGTAACTGGAAATTTCTCTGAAGATATTATGACTAAATTACCAAAAAATATCTTACATGCTTGGAATTTAAGAACAATTTAGATAAATAGCCAAAATCTTTGTCATCAAATCTTTGTTTACAAAGTGCAGCTATATCCCTTACTGCCTTTTCTTTGCTTAATATTCCTCACTTCTGACAGAAAAATTGAAATTATACACATATGTCTGTGGATAGCTAATGAGGCTGTATTGACCGACCCAAGGTGAAAAGGAAGGATATTCTTTAGAAAAACTAGTTTTTAGTTTTTCAGGATGTTCTTGCTATTTGTTGGCCTATTACTTTTATCAAAATGTTCAAACTTGTATATACAAATGAAAACCAAATAATAAAGCGGGTTCTCTTTTTTATGTAATAAGTTCTGATAATCTACTGTGGACCTCATGTTTAAATGGAATCTTTACATTGACTAAATAGAGTAATTGGCTGAATAGAAAATTGAACATGCTTTCCTTTGTCTTCAGTACTAAATTGTCATGTATCCTCTGAAAAGCCATCTAGGTTTATTCAATTTAAATTTAACAGAAGAAAAATCTCTTTAGACAGTATGTGCTTCTTCTTTTAAATTACTTCTTTTCTTGAAATAGAGAGTTGTAGACTCATAGGTTCAATTGCCATCTTAACTGGGACTCTCCTTCATCAGGTGTTTTGAGTTCTAGGTAGTTAGAAATTTTAAGAGGATACCAAGTTTGAAAATGTATCCTTACATTTTCAATGTAAGGAAATACCAAGAGGTCAAGGAGTTTAGAGACCAGATTGTATGTAATGATCAAAGGCAATCAACACACTTATTGTTAATAAAACTGCTTGTGAAGGCATGCCTTCAAATATCTGGAGAGCTGACATTTAAAATGAAGAGTAGAGTACTTATGCGCAGCTCCAATGGGATAAGCAAAGTAGGGATAAAGGGAATATAAAGAAAAAGGATTTCAGTTTTAAAAATGGAATTTGCAAATTTAGAATAATCTAAAAATTGAAGGAAGTAATTTGTAAGATTGTGATTTACTTCCTTTTGTGGCCTAAGAACATACTTTGTATAATTCCCATTGTTTAAATTTTGTTAAAGTGTGTCTTGTGGCCCAGAATGTGACCTATGTTGGGGAAGGCTGCATGTGAGCTTGGGAAGATGTATGTTCTGCTGTGAATGGATAGACTATTCTATAAATGACAGTTAGATCAAATTGATTATAATGATGCTCAGATCCTTTGTACTCTTATTATTTTCTGCCTGCTTGATCTATCAATTACTAACAGAGGTGTGTTGAAGTCTCTGACTATAACTGTGTATTTGTTTACTTCTCATTGTAGTACTTCAAGTTTTCGACTCATGTGCTTTAAGGATCAGTAAATACCCAGTATTTACTGGTTAACTATGAATACTGTTTAGATGCATGTAGGTGTAGGGTAGTTATGGCTTCTTGACGTATTGACCCTGTTGTCATTAGATCATCCCCATATTTATTCCTGACAATCTTCCTTGTTTTAGAGCCAGCTTTGTCTGAAATTAATGTAATTATTCCAGCTTTCTTTTGATTAGCCTTATGGTATATCTTTGTATTTCTGTTTATTTTTAACTTATTCAAGGCAGGTTTCTTGTAGGCAAAGTATAGTTGGGTCTTTCCTTTTAATCTACTCTGACAATGTCTGTTCTTTTAATTGATGTATGTAGATAATTCAGGTTTGAAATGATTATCTACATAGTTGTATTAATATCTTCCATGTTTGTAACTGTTTTCTAATCATTGCATATGTTTTTTGCATATATTCATTGCATATGTTCTCTGTTTCTGCTTTCTTTGGTTTCACTGGAGCTCCTTATGCAATACTATTTCAATCACCTCTCATTACATATAAATTATACTTTTGTTTAAAATTTTTAATGGTTTCTCTAGAGTTTACAGTATACTTTTTAAACTAATCTAAGTCAAACTCCAAATAATCTGATGCCACTTCCATGTATTGCAGGTACCTTAAAAAGAGTATTCTCAATTCCTCTCTCTTGTCCCTTGTGACATTACTGTCACTCATTTCATTTATCTGCATGGCCATCTATATCGTGAAGTACAATTGTTACTCTTTTTACTTTAAATGCTTATTTTTTGATTAAGTAAGCATAAGAAAAATGAAAGATTTTAGCTTACCTTCATTATTTCTTCTCTAATGTTTTTCATTCCTTTATGTATATCTGAATTTCTATTATCATTTCTGATCTTCCTGAATAATTCTCGTTTTCACATTTCTTGAAAAGCATGTCTGCTGATAATAAATTCCTTTGATTTTTATTTGTTGAGAAAATCTGTTTCTTCCTCATCAAAAAATAGTTTGCTGGATATGTAAGTGTAGATTTTCTTTCAACAATCAATATTTCATTCTGCTCTGTTCTTGCTTGCATGGTTATGAGAAACATACTCAGATTCTTATCCTTGTTCCTCTATAGGTAAGGCATTTTGGTTTTGTCTGCCCTCTAGCTCTTTCAAGATTTTCTTTTTGTCTTTGTCTTTCTGATGTTTTAATATGATAGGCCTAGGTGTGGTATTTTTCGGGGGGAAAACATTTATACCACTAAGAGCACTCTGAGCTTCCTGGATCTACGGTTTGCTCTCTGTCACTAAATTTTAAAATTCCTTCCTAGAGTTTCTATATTTCTACTTTACATATCCCATATATTTTTTCGTATTGCATACTTCTTCCATTAGAGCCCTAAACATATTTCATCTTTTAAATTCTCTCCCTGATGATTCCACAATCTATGTTATTCTCTAAGTCTGTTTCTGATCATTGCTTTGTCTCTTCAGACTGTGTTTTAACTTGCATTTTGACATGTTTTGCAATGTTTTTTTAAAACCAGACATGTTATATCAGATAAAAAGAACTAAAGTAAGTTTGGTTTTAGTATGAGGATTTATGTTACTCTGGCTGTTAGACTGTGTTCAGTGTTTGCTATAGCCACAGGTGTGAGAAGCGTGAAGTATCTCCAATGTCCTTGTTTTTGTTTTCTCTATTCACTTTGGGCTGACTTACGTATTTTTCATCCATTTGATTTTAGTCTTTCACCTGTAATCCAGTGTTTGTATACTGAAGCCCTGTTGTGGCATAAGGCTAGGGGAACAGGAGCGTTCTGTAATTTCCCAATTATACTTCAGTGTTTTAGTATGCCTGTGTCTCAGAATTGTGACCCTGACAATTGTTTATTCATTGGTATAACCCCTTGAACCCTACTATGGTTTGAACATTAAGAGATGTTGAGATTTTTAACCTGTGCTTGGCTCAGCCGAAGGGATCCCAGTCACATGAATGGATTAATGTGATTATTATGGGACTGGGACTGGGTGAATTTTCTTTTTTTCTTTTTCTTTTTTTTTTTTTTTTTTTGAGACAGAGTCTTGCTCTGTCACCCAGGCTGGAAGGCTGGAGAGGAATGGTTTGATCTCAGCTCACTGTAACCTCTGCCTCCCTGGTTCAAGCGTTCTCCTGCCTTGGCCTCCTGGGTAGCTCAGACTACAGGTGCCTGCCGCCATGCCCAGCTAATTTTTGTATTTTGGTAAAGATGGGGTTTCACCATGTTGGCTGGGCTGGTCTTGAACTCCTGACCTCAGGTGATCTGCCTGCCTCAGCCTCCCAAAGTGCTAGGATTACAGGCGTGAGCCACCGCGCCTGGCCAGGACTGGGTTAATTCTTACAGGAGTGAGTTCTCGTTCTTGTGGGACTAAATTAGTTACCAAAAGAGTGAGTTGTTATAAAGAGAGGCTTCCCTCATGTTTTGTCCCTTTCATATGTGTCCAGTTCTTTATCTGCTTCTTCACCATGCCATTACACAGGACACAGCCCTCGCCAGATGCCAAAAAGATGTGGCCACCTGATCTTGGACTTCCAGTTCCGGAACTGCAAGAGATCACTTTCTATATAAATTACATAATCTATGGTATTCTGTTATAGCAACATAAAATAGACTAGGACAACTTCTTACTCCCTTCTCTGACTTCAGCATATCTAATCTATGTTTTTGAAGTCCTAACCCCTATTGTTTATGTTCCTTATGTTTTCTTTTTTATGTTTCCCTTAGGTAAAACAGGAAGTATAGAGTTGGCTAGAGTGAGAATGCAGCTCCTCCATCAGGGAAAAGGCTCCAGGAGAGTCCTTTTCTTCAGAAAGTGGGTTTTTGTTATGATGAGGTCACTGGACATTCACACTGATTATTCCTGTCCTACCCCTGACAGAGCCACAGGTAGGGTTTCTGGAGGCATAGACAATGAAACTGTGGAAACTTCTCTGATCTTATAATCTCTAAAAGTTTTTTACTTTCAAGCTAGTTCACACCTGACCTGCAGCAATTCATCATAATAACCAGGTAAATATTCTTATTAGCTCATGGCCTTAGTGACTTCAATTCCAGGTAAGTTGATCTTGGCTGTATCTCTTTGGATAAGCCTGTTTCTCCAGGTTTCAGCATGACAGTTTGCTCTACAACCTCCTATATGATGGGTGAAAGAAGAGGCTTTGATTGTCATTCTGTCCTGCTTTTACTTGTTGTAACACCAAGAGTGAACTCTTTCAACCTCTTTTCATAATGGAGCTAAAACATGTCCCATCTTTTTAATATCAGAAAACCTTTAAGAACAGGGAAAGTTCACAAGTTCATACAGCTCAGAAATAGTATAGGAGTGTCTTGCCCATCTCAGGATACTTGGTTCTTATCTCTCTTCTGCTCTAATTCCCCTCACCATTCTCTCCTTATTCTCAGGTTTTCTCTTAAAAGTTACCTCTTAGAAATGTTGGTAAAGTATGGAGTGCTTTGGGAAGAGATTCAGTGGTCAACTTGCATGTTGAAATCTAGCTTTGTCACTTACTAGAAGCTGGCCTTGTCATAGTGCTCTCATTTGTGAAATGGAGATAAAAGTAAATCTTTGTCACATTGATAAGTTAATTAATGTGATGCAATTAGTATAGTGTGTGGCAGATGGTTAATTGCTTTATACACATTATGTATTATCTTAAATAAGTGATCCACAATGAGAGTAAGCTGTCATATGTTGCTGTTACTTTATTTCAAGTCTTTACATTAAATAACCAGCAAACAATATCTTGATTTTGTAAAATCTCTAAGTTTATAGGATTATTATATTGATATCTATCATTGGATTTTTAAAGTCTGACCTCCCGGATTCTCTGAGATAGACTCAATAGTCTTTCTCCTTTTGCAAGGACTTTGGGTCTTGCCAAAATCCCACAAGTAAATCACTAAACCAAAACTTAAGTATATGCCTTCTGACTCTACCTGACTATTCCACATCCTCCACTGACTCAGCAGACTTTTAGTGGCTTTTAATGGTATTCATGTTGTAGTCTAATTGGTCTCCCATTTTCTTTGAGAGAGCACAGTGAAAATGTAAATTAAAAGTTATTTTCCTTTTAACCTGCAAATATTGCAGTCTCCATGTCATACTGTGGGCTAATTATTTTGTTTCTCTTACTGAAATGAACCTTAAAAATCTCAACATTCACAAAATATTGGCAAATATATGGAAAGGGACGTCTAACCAACATTCTGTTTATAGTACCTAAGAAAATTAAAGTGAATATTTTGAAAGAAACCGATTTACTGCATGATTGTGCAAACTCCCACTTCTTTTTAAACTTGAACATACTACATAGAATCAATAAAGATTCCACAAGTATTATGTTAGCATTAGTGCATGGCTGTGATGCATTGTAATTACAGCTTATTTTCTGGGCTTATGTTATTGTCAACACGTTATGATATTCTACATTTTGTGCCTGTTTCCGTTAATAAACGCTTTGCTGTATTTATTAGAATAAATTCATAAGTTAGTATCTAGCTGTTGAGGCTATCCAACTTGGCAAAGAAAGTAATTATTACATGAAATTAGGAACAGGTTATTAAATTGCAGAAGAACTCATGCTCTATTTTTTTATAAGCTTTTTAAGTTTAACTATTTCTATCTTTATACAATTTTATATATATTTTTTGAAAGCAGGACACTGTGCAGATGAAATTTGAATTAGTATTTGACCCTGAATAGGTCGTTTAATGTTTTACACCCAGGAGAACTTGTTCCTGATCAAGAAGGAACAACAATGCTGAACCACATCAGCAAACCAAGAAGAAAACAAGGCTCATGGCTTTGTTTTGACTCTGTCATATGAGTCATATTTCTATTACACTTGAAAGGAGCTGACAAACTTGTAGTGTGTCCTCCAAATGTCACACTTAGCTAAGTTCAATTTATATCTTTTGGGTTTTCCAGTGATTAGGTATTCTTATTTACTGTCATATTTTTGCCTTCTCCATATCACCTAAACACAAGGCCAAGAAAAGAGGAATTCATGATCTTAACAAGGAAAAAGTTCAGTTGTGCTGCCAAGTCTTCTGAAGAACACACACTCTTTTCCCCAGTTGTATAAAATATATACAGTACACAAATGGTGATTTCTCATAGCTCTGTAAACAAATTAAACTGTTATTCAGACTTGCTGAGTCAAGGGGCAAAATTGCATGTTATTGGCCAGGTCGTTTTTGCACTGACAAACCACTGCCTTATATTTCTATTGACAATGAAAATTTTTAGGAAAACATTTATAAAAAATCTCCTTATAAGATTTGGTGGTGTTTTTTCCCCCCAATTAATTGTGGAGAACAGTTTTCAATTCTCGAAAGATGGATGCAGTCTCATATTTTATGCAATAGTAGACTTCAAAATGAGTCCTCAGGAGTTCTAGGGTTGCTGGGAAATGCCTCAGGGCTGTGACAGGGGCAGGGAGAGAGCTGTGGAAAGGGGGATAAGAGTTACACGTTTTCCACTCTCTTCTAAACCCGAGTAGAAGTTCTTTATGAAATTTCATTTTGTCATTAGAAAAAACAAGGATGTTGCTGCTAAAATAACAGCACAAGTTTGAAGGCCATGACTTTTTTTGCAGGTAATAGTTTGCACATTTTTTAAAAGAACTAATGTTGGGTATACTATATCAAGAAATATTTAAAAAGTAATAATTATATAATTTTAGAGCTTGTTATAGAGAATAAAAAATAAAGGAATATAATATGGTTGAAAATTCACAAAAGAAACAGATTATTTTATGTATATCAGGTATGATTAGGAAGTAAGAACACTGGAAACATTTTTTCTGCAAGGCAGTCTAGGCACATCAACTTCTCATTATTTTTAAAAGTTGTTTTCTAAAAAGTACAGACACCTACATAGCCAATCACCCATAACTGCTCCTTTGATAGCTGAAGGATGACTAGCCTTCAAATATACAGAATAATACCAGATTTTCATCTTCAGTTACTACAACTTGAAGCAATCATTGAATTAAAATAAAGCAAAGTAAAAACATTTCAAAAAATAATTTTAGTTAATAAAGTCACACAAGAAATGTTATTTACTGGCAGACAAATCATATTACAGAAGTACAGATGGGAAATCCATAAAAATCCGATGTGGATAGTTCTCCTTTGCTTCCTTTTTTTTGGTTCAAAAATCCCTCCATCACATTTCAACCTTTAACTTTAAACTTCATTTGACTGTGAGGCCTGCCAAATTCTCATCAAGGCCACAGCATATAGATGCAAAGGGAAGTATAAATTATTATCATTAATAATCCATCCTGTTCTTCCCCCACCTCATTTAAACTAATGGACCATATGTTGCCATTTTCTTTCAACTGTATCCAAGAACATTTCAGAACAAAAGAGGAGAGGAGGCTGTAAAATATCGTGGAACCACAACCACACATTTATTTGCCAATTCAGACAAGAAAAATAATGATAACTGTGATACTTTTCATCTGTCCTGATGGAAATAATTTTCCGTTAAAATAAAATAATTGTTTGGAATGGAAGGTTGCAAGGGAGAAAAATACTTCTGAGAACATGTCAAGGATTTCTAAAATTTGAAGGTGTTGTAATGGACAAACATAAACAAAACTGTTAAGGGCTATACTTCAAACTGTATTAAAACTCGTCGTTTTTCTTTTACTACTCAAATTAATTGATTCAGTTGTCATTAGTCTGTTAAAATATTAAAATCGTTATATCTATGCAAAGATGTACAGAGCATTGGATGAGATGAAAATGCTTTCCAGGTATGAAAAAATTAATAATAGCAGCTAGATGTAGATCATTTTCAGGATGCAACAAGTAGGAGAAAAACTGGGATGTAGCTTATGGTAAAGAAGAATAGGGCTTTCATGGGGCTTTTGAATATTTCCAATCATACATATCTGAAGGATAAAAAGAAACCAAATTGTCTCTTGAGGAACTTGGCAAGCACAAGGGGAAATACGGGTGAGGCACAAAAATTAGGTTCAGAAAGCTACACAAGGGTAAGCAGAAAGAGGTGCTACTCAGTATACTTTGATAGTGACACAGCCTATCCAAGAATTCAAACCTGGTGGCCCTCTGCCAGAAGCCTGTTACAACATCTCTTTCTTAAAAGGTATCAGGAGCACTACTGGTGTTAGTTTCATTGGAGTGAGAGAATCCTCACACTTTGACAAAGCTGTAATATGACAGTTAGGCTAGCCATCAATTCTTTCAGCCTTTGATTTTGTGAGCTGGAGTATCTTCAGAGTGCTTAGGCACGAAGCTGAAGAAATACTTTTTGTAATTGCTATGACCCACGGCAAGTGAGACTATGAAAACATTTATTTATTTTTAATTATATTGCTAATAAGTAATATATGCAGAAAGTATGATAAACATTAACATTGTAGAAATCTGAATATTTCATTTAACTCATAATTGGTGACTCATATTTTAGTTTTACTTCATCATTTAAAATGGGCTATTTAACACCTATTGTATGCTATGTATTGTGCTAGGCCTTAGCTACAGAGAATGAAAAATGATGTCCCTGTCCTTTAAGCTTATTTTGTTGTTTTATCCAATTTTGTTTTGTTATAGTTTTTTGTTTTATTTATTTATTTATTTATTTATTTATTTTACTTTTGCCTCTAAAAAGATGAAAATAAAGACAGAAAGAAAAGGTAGATGGAAGGAAAGAAGAAAGGGTTTCGGACACAGCTCAAAATAGAACTGTGGGAGACTCACTAGTTAAAAAAATTGTTACCAGAAAATTTTGTATTGATAACAAACTTAAAACAATTGCAAGTAGGGAGATTTTTATTTTTCTGCATTATCATTCTAAACCTTCTCACACAGAAATTTTCTTTTTCTTGAAGTGTTGGATGAGTATTTTCTTTATCAGTTGAATTGTGTTTCCCTGAAACTGATGTATTGAAGTGCCAGCCCCCAGTGCCTCAAGTGTGACTTTATTTGAACATAGGGTCTTTGTAGAGGTAATCAAGCTAAAATGAGGTCATTATGGTGCGTCTTATCCAGTATGACTAATATCCTCATGAAAAGGGGAAATTTGGGGCCAGGTGTGGTGGCTCACGCCAGTCATCCTAGCACTTAGGGAGGCCGAGGCACACAGATTGCTTGAGCCCAAGGGTTCAAGACCAGCCTGGGCAACAATGACACCCCAACTCTACTAAAAAATTAGCCAGGCATGGTGGTGCAGGCCTGTAGTTCCAGCTATTCAGAGGTTGAGATGGAAGACTTACCTAAACCCTGGAGGTAAAGGCTGCAGTGAACCATGATTGAGCCACTGCACTCTAGCCTGAGGGACAGAGTGAGATCCTGTCTCAAATAAATAAATACATAAATAAATAAATAAATAAATAGTAGGATGGGGTAGAATTTGGACTGTACTGTGCATACATACAAGGAAAACAATATGAAGAAAGAAAGGAAATAGCTGTCCCCAAACCCAGGAAACAGACTGTGAATGGATTCTTCCCTCACAGCCTTCAGAAGAAATCAACACTGACAGCACCTTGAATTTGAACTCTTCAGTTCTAAAACTGAGACAATAAACTGCTGTTGTTAAGCCACCCAGTCCATGACACTTTGTTACGGCAGCCATAGCAAACTGATACAGCCTATGAATAGAGTAAAATGTGGAATAGCATCTAGAGATAAAATAGAACAAATAAGAACAATAAAAGAAGGGAGTCTAAATCAGAAGGTAAACATTTCCCTCAGCCATACAAGTTTTAGTCTCAAAAACATAATTAGAAATTGTTATCAGGACTACATTATATACTATTGTATATGATCTATAATTTCTTATCTTTGGTAATAGTCTCAGAAAACACACATAATTCACATCATGGATATTGATCAGTGTTCAAAATAATTCATTTTATGATCTCAATAAATTTTGAATTAAAAGAGCATTTTTAATATGGGTGAGTTGAAAATACTTCATTCTTGAGGAATGTATCGCTGGCATTGTCTTCCTTTTGGGGGATACAAAGAAAAACAGTCCATGATATTTTGACTTTAGTGTCGCTAGCAGCAGATGCCTAAATGAGCTGGACAAATTAGTGCAACTCTTCAAGATACAGTGTGCATCACTTACATTATTAGAGTAATAGCCTCAGACTTAATCTTTTGCACAGAGGGCAATTTAAACGAATAGTTTTGCTTTCAGTCAGTCTCTGAAATTAATAGTACTTACAAAACAAAATGAATATCCTAATTTTTTAGATTGAGTTTATTAATTGCTATTTTTTTTTTCTTTTTGTTTTTTTGAGGCGGTCTCGCTCTCTTTCCCAGGCTGGAGTGCAGTGGCGTGAACTCGGCTGACTGCAAGCTCCGCCTCCGGGGTTCACTCCATTCTCCTGCCTCAGCCTCCCGAATAGCTGGGACTACAGGCGCCCGACACCACGCTCGGCTAGTTTTTTTTGTATTTTTTAGTAGAGGGGGGGATTAATTACCAATTCTTAATCACTGGCTAAGAATATAATATGATCTATATCATTTAACTGTAGTTGTCCAAAGAAAGAACTAATATTTGAGTGTTAATCAGCGTTTTCTTCAGATACGTGCTTTTTTCAGTATAAAACGATAAGCAAACTTTCCCTAGACAAAATGTGGGTGGAAATGTGTTTTCCTAAAACTCATGTATTGAAGTGCTAGCCCCAGTGCCTGATTCTCTAAGACGCTGTGTAACAATGTCTGTGATTGTACCCAATTATTCAAGGATTTGGTTCAGGTTAAACTATGGCATGCTAATTTGGATAAATATTAAAATCTCTACATTATATATCTTGCTTTGTTGATGTTGCATTCTTTGCTAAAAATTAACATTTTTCATCTTTAGTTTTCAGGATCTCAGTATTTTGTTAAAAATCAATTGGACTATATTAATTTTCATGTAATTTATTAAAGAAACTAATCAACATGAAAAGCTGTCAGTATGCATGCTTTTTTTTTTCCTACTTGGAAATACAATCAAACCATCTTATGTATTCAGAAATTCGGAAAGAGGCAGCCGGCAAACCACATTTATTTTACTTTTTACAGTTTATGTATTTGAAAATAGATAAGAAATAGACCAATTATTTGAAAAAGTTCTTAACTTTACTGTACACATTATGAAAAATCAAAGTAAAAAGTGTGTAAAACATATTAATCAGATTTTTAGAATTAATTATCTGTTAATGAGGCCCGCTTTCCGGGAGCCTTCTTTTCTAAGATGTTTACATTTGTAAGTAATGATTGTTTAATTAAACTAAATCAGGTACATCTGTGTATAGTGTGTGTCTAAAGGTCCAGTTTCATACCTTAGCCATTGTACTGCTAACACCAAATGAAAAAAAGTGCATAGTACAATTTCCCCCTAAAACAAAATACTATTAAAGTAATCTGGAAATTGTTACTGATGAGCTAGAGGCTGGCTTCTATGCTAGTTGGAACTACAAAGTATGCTTTACCCTTTCACAATGTTTTAATGTTGTAAACTGCCAGGGAGTGTTTAACAGGAATAAAAATCACAGCATGCATGCTTAACTTTGTATCAAATTCAACTTGCCTGCATCTACATTATTAGGATTGTTATTCCATTATTTCTAATCAATTCATTAGGATTTGGAAAAAAAAAAAAACACTAGTTATTCAGTTTATGGGAGGGGACTGTGACTTACAGTTAGGTTTATTTAAGAACAAAATATGATAGAGTAGAAAAATAAATGCAGAAAAATTTACGACTTGCAAATAAAAATACAGGAATTTTACCAAGTAAGGCAAGGCAGGGATGTGATACTGCTGAATAAGCTGAAGTTGCAAGGCAGGGATGTGATACTGCTGAATAAGCTGAAGTCTCAAATTATCTTTGTATTTGGTACTCTCTGTTTTTCTGGTGTTTTTTTTTTTTTTTTTTTTTTTTTTTTTTTTTTTTTTGGTTAGGATTCCATTTAAGATGCGTGCATAAGACACCAGAAGTAGTTGAAAGAGAAAATTTTAGTAATTGGAAAATCTACATTATGCCAAGTGTTTTGTTGATTTTTGTTTTCTCCTCAATGCATCAGTTTTCTCTGACTAAAATATTAGGTGAGATTAGCCAATATTTATAAATAGTTCTTTTCAAGCTGCTGTTTTTTAAGAAGGAATTGTTTCCATGTGCTTTTGGGTTTTTTGGGTTTTTTTTTTAAAGTTTTTCTTCATTTAGCTCTCATGGACTTTAGAATAATGTAGGTTTTTAAATAATCTTTACTCTATATTTCCTCTCCACTGAATTAAGAGCTAGAACTATTTACTTTCAATTATTATTTTTTTAAATTTTCATTATATTATTTTTAAAAATAAAAAAATTAAAAATTGATTTGGTTATTTTACAGAGTTTTTATTAGCCAGCTGCTAAATTCTATATCTCTGGCTTCTTTAATTAATAAAAATATTTATATAGCCTAAACCAAAATGAGACAAAATTGTCTTAGAGCATTTCTACTGCTACACAGTCGGATATTTTGAAAAATACTTGATATTGTTATAATAGAGTCTGCATTAATCTTGAAATAGAGGAGAGTTGAAAATAAAAGTTGTAAAGTTAGACTGCTTGGGTTCAAATGCAGACACTAAAAATTAATAGCTTTGTAAATTTGGATATAGTACCTAATTATTCTAACCCTCAGTATTCTCATGTAGAATATGGGAAAAATAATAGTGCTAAACTCACAATTCATTGTGAGGACAAATTGTGATCTGTGCAAAATACCTGACAACTTGTGCACTCTCAATAAACTTGAGTTATTTTAAGTGTTCACAATGTTTCAGTTAAATTATAATTCAATTTGTACCATCTTTACCACCTGATTTTAAAACATTATTTATTTGGTTTAATTCACTCAATGGCAGTAAATATTTATTTTATCTCGCAGCCCTCATTGCGGCATGCATTATTTTATGCAAGAGAAAAAAAAAGAGATGCTTTTCCATTTTTAGTTCAGAAAAACATTGCTACTTTTACACTTTGGTATAGCCTAGGAGTTTTCTCAGTAAATATTGGCAGACTTTAGAGGATGCATAGTATGTCCACCATAAAAATACCAAATTAACTTTCATTATAAATGAACATTTTGGCAGAAAACTTCCATTGTAGAATATTTATTTAGTACAATAGCACTTTTTGCTCAAGGTTGATTAATATTGATTTTATTTTTTTCTTAAATATATAAAATTTTGGAGCTATAATTTAACTTTTCATTCACATTTCTTTCCATAATGATTTCATTGCATTTTATTCTCATGTTAAAAGAATAAATGTATTCAATTAATGAGTATATTTTCAGCATTTTTGTCACAGTGATTCTAGATGTTCCATATTCGATGACATGAATTAAAAAATAAACAACGCATTTTTTCATTTTAGATTCAAGCAATTGTTTTATTTAGCAAGGCATGTATTGCAACTTTTCTTGTGTTATATTTCAGAAAAGAATGATTAGAAACAATTTTATGTCATCTTTAAAAGAAATATTAAATGTTAGAGAAATTACCTAGAATAGAGGGATACACAGCATTCCCAATTAACGGTATGACTACTATTTGTCATTTAGGAGTTTGAAATTCTTTACAAATAATTATATTTCTATAATCAATTTTTTTCTGGAAGAAAAGTTGTCTATGTTGGTGTAGTTCTTTAAATTTATAGAGAAGTCCCTTTCAAGGGCCTTCTGTACATCAACTGTCTCCACACTGCTGTCTCAGTTTAGTCATGACTTCAATCTTAATACCAGCATCCGCTTTATTCAATACCTCGATTTCCAAGTAAGCCTGAATGACTGAGTGAGAGTTAAGTGAAACTGAAGCCTCCTAGCCTTAATTGAGACAGATGGATAATTATTTTGAGAAAAGTTATCATTTCTAATGCACATATAGTCATTACATACATTCAAAAATGTGCTATCCTACATCAAAAGTATATATGCAAAACTGTAAGAAGTCAAAAGAAAATAAACCAAACAATTGCTGTTGAAATATTTACATATCTTCATCATTTGACATTGTTTAAAAGATCAAATACACAACAGGAACAGAGAAAATGTGAATGCTATATTTAATATGGATTCATTCATGTATTGATAATGTTGATTACTGTTCTTCTGTCTCCTCTGGGTAAAACCAGACTTTCTGGCATGAGTAATGGTAAGAAGAATTTTAGCAATATATGATCTGGTTTTCTCAACCCCAGGCCAACTTATATCAGAATAGTGAACTTGTGTCTTTTCTCAGTTCATAGCTTTTCCAAGCAATGATATCAACAAGTATAGCTGGCAAGAATATGTAACTACTTTTCTACTTATAAAGATTTGACCAGAGTTACAGGACTTGCCTCGTGTGTGTGTGTGTGTGTGTGTGTGTGTGTGTATCACTATATATATGTTGAGATATAAAAATATATGTTATATACAGTATAAAATATTTTGATTTATTTGTAATATCCTGTAACTGTATTTCAAGTTTTAAAAGAAAAAAGAGTAATTCTGCCATCAGTCGACCACAATCCAAATGCCTATATCCTACTTGAAGGGAAAATAGTGAAAGAACTTTCATGAAGCAAAAGACATGCCCGCTCTCACCGTCCCAGTTTCACAGTGGGGCACAGGTTATATAACATGCAGTTATGCTTTTGATTATCCAGCACATCATATAATCTGTTCTCACAGAAGTCAAAAGTGCTATAAGTTTTTAAGTAATTTTTTATTAAGGCAAAACATAAATGTGGAAAACACACAAATTCTAATGTCCAAAATGACACATTTTGTTAGCGTACATCTCTGATGTCAGCACTCTGCTCATCAAAGAGTATGACCAACTCCTCAGAAGCCTCGTTTGTGTTCCCTCCAGGTCACTACCCACTCCAAACTTTACACACTATTCTGACTTCTAACAATATAAACTGATTTGGCAAAAGCAGCTCTTGATTTAACTACATTTATTTATTATGATAAGGAGAATTATGCTTTAGTAATAAGCAAAATCTTCATAAATTAAAGCCAATTTATTTTTGCAAGCAGCTAGCAGATAAGAACTAGATTTTACAAGTTGCAAGCAGTGCTCAATATGCTAAATTTTCTTGTCATATAACTGAAAGTACTGATGCTACTCATCATAGGCCTCACGTCTGATAATAGAACCTCAGACCTGGGAATCTGACCTCTTTGACTTGTTTGAAGCTTTATCCTCAACCTACCTCGTCATTGGTCATTGAGAGTTTGAAATAACGAACTCAATGCTTAGCTCTAGCTTCTCCATAGAGAAGATAATCTTAAGGGGAATTGTGGAATCTGAATTGTGGCAGCAATTGTTGAAATCCTTTTTGTCTGAGTTTAGCCTTTGTAAATACAATATTCACCTTCACTTTCTCCCAAGGAGCATGAATAGCCCTGTATAGGAATTGGTAAATGAGCCATGGAGAATGGGGATGGAATCAAATTGAGTGAAATAATTTCAGCTGCTGGGAACCCTTAACAGGCATGTAAACAAGAAGGGGTTTGTTGTGAGTGTGTGCACTCTCACGGAGGTGCATGACTCTTATGTCTTCATGCTGGCTACGTTTGGAGAGGTTCATGTTTAATTTGAAACAGTCTCCTGATGCTTAACTTCAGTTTGAAACTGTGCTCAGCCCATTATTTTATTATTTTTAGCTTAGAACAAAAGAAAACACTTTCAAATAAAAGCCCTTTCAAGTTGGTGGGTTGCATAAGATATCATTTTTCAAAGTATCCCTACAATATTTGGATATGTAGCTAAAGGGTTAGAGAGATTGCATGTAGACATTTTATATGTGTCAGAAGTTAAAAAAATAGTAGAAGAATCACACCGAAAATTTCTGTAAGGCCTGTAGTTTGTTCTTGATTAACATTACAGGGTCTTGCCTTTGTCCTCCTGATCTTTTAGAGTGCCTTTGTACATGTATCCTAGCTTTTTGTTTGTTAGAAAAATAAGTGAAAATAGACCTTTGATCTTTGCCTTCCAAGATTCACTTTCTAGGGTTATTGCTTCATTTTCCACTCTGATTTTTCTAGGGACTTTTGAGTGCTCATATCAAAGGACTATTTCCCTTTTTGAGACTTGTGATGTTTTGGGATGACTGTCTTACACATGGTTAACAGGGAAGCATTTTAATTATACAAGCAATTGTAAGAGTTACAGTTTTAGAATAAGTAAAGAACGTCAAGAAAAATTTGCCACGTTTATGATTAAAATGCTTCCAAATACATTTTAACAATTTATCCATCAATAAAAATTTGAATATGAAAAAACCCACAATTTTTAAACAAAAATCTTTTTTTCACAATTAGCTACACACATCAGGAATCCTAAGGCAGATTACTGAATTTCATGTCCCTTCAATAGTTATATCTTCCTTCAAAACAAACTAAAACACTGTTTTTAGTTATTTTAAACATGATGGAATTTAGCCTCAATTTTCCTGTGTTGTAAATTAGACAATTATGGCAAACACAGGACAAAATTAAGTTTAATATTCATTTCATTTTTTGTTATCCCCCATCTGCCTTTATCTTTGCTCATTGCTAAGAAAGAAGTAAAGAAAAACAAGCTAATTCATCAAATCAGATGTGAAAAAAGACCCACAAAATACAACAAATTAATTAATAAAATAAGTGATACTATTTCTGAACTATTAATTTTGACTTTGAATCACATTATCCAATCAGAGTTTATGCCAATGAGAGTGTTCACATCAAGGAATAGTGGCCTGGGAGCAATAAAATGCTTTTTGCAAAAAAAGTTCTAACTTTGAATGACAGAATGGCCTTGGGTCTGTTTTTGGTATAATTTGTTTTCTTCTTTGGATGTCAAACACTTCCAATGAATCACTGTCACAACAATGAATGTTCATTAAAGACAACTTTCTATCTACAGCTTCTAGGTGGAGAAAAATTTTTCCTCAGTGGAAATTAGTAATTTCTTTCTTGCCAGGAAAGGAGCAAAACTAAAATTTCAAGTTTCTCATGTTCTTTTTTCTCAAGGAAAACTGTTTTTCCCAAACTCATTATAATAGAAACATGTATTACAAAGCTAAGAGTACTTTAGATAATTGGTTACATGGTGAAGATTTATCAACATGATAGTCTTTTCCAAAAAAGATCAATTAATATAGGTAAAATCTGAAACTAGCAAAGACATTTCCCAATTTTCTGTTTTTGTTTGTTTGTTTGTTTGTTTTTATTTCTGTTTTTTGTTTTTGTTTTCTGTAACAGGGATGGACAAACTACAGTCTGGGGGCCAAATCTGGCCTGCTGCCTGTTTTTGTAAATAAAGTTTTGTTGGAACACAGCGATCTCTCTTCACTTATTTACTAAGGTTGCTTTCTTACTATGACCATAGCAGAAGTAAAAAGTGTCAGTAAAAACCCTACGGCCTACAAAGTCTAAAATATTTACTATGCCATCTGGACCTGTAGAGAAAAAGTTTTCCAATACCTGCTCTAGAAAAGAAATCTCACACTTCATCTTTGATTACGTGAATCATAAGTGGGTTAAGCACTTTGACAGACTCACTCTATTTGTACTTCTTTATTCAGTATCAGTATCTAAACACAAATACACCTTTAATAAAATAAAAACTGTCTCCATGTAAACATCACCTAGTGTGTGCCTATTAATGTAGTAAAATGGGTGTTTTTTTAAGCTAATAAATTTGTGGCAATTTCTTATGCACCGGTAAAAAACTAATATAGTAGGAATTCCTATTTGTTGGTAAAGAGATCGTCATTTTCCCAATATGTCACAAGCTAGGAAGTGGCAGATTCCATGCTACAAATGCCTCTGACTAGACCTATCCTACTGTAAACTTTTGGGATTTTTTTTTTTTTCCTTCTTAACGTTTCTTAAGCAAATGTATTTCTAGGTAGTTTTCTATCCTCTATTGTGGATCTAGATTTCCAACAGGTTTTTTCTATTTTTCACCCATTAGTCAAGATCTCTGAGACAGATTAAAGTGTAAATCATATCAAGGAGAAGGAAATGTTAGAATATTTTAACCTTTTTATTTTAAAGATTGATAAAATGTCATCATATTTTATGTTAGAAGAAACAAGCATCATTTTAGAAACACTGCAGGTGGTCTGCCTTACTCTAAGATCATTTTCTTGGAGACTGTGGTTGCCAGCATCACCACTGTAGAGCAAGACATGCTATGGACAAAGCAAGCTGATGTGCTTATCATTTAGGACATCAGAAAGCAGAGAAATGTAAACCTGTGTTATTGTAAATTTTAAATTATAGGAAGAACAAAACAAAATAATCAAAAATTTAGAATATGATCATATAATGACCAGGAAAAGTTTGTAATTCTGAGGTTTTTTTTCTTTACAGAATTCATTAATATTAACAATAAAGTCAAGGTAAGATTTACATTGTGAAGGTAAAATTAATTCTAGAAGTTGCAAGATTTTTATTGCACTTAAGAAAAATATAAATGTTATATTTACCCTACAGGTAATGGAGCTAGAAAATGGAACCGCTCAAGAGCTAATGGAGCTAGGAAAATTATACATTTAAGATATGTCACTATATGGCTATCTGGTTAAAACTACTTTGTTCTTTTTTTAAATTTTTTAAATTTAAGTTCTAGAATACATGTGCACAATGTGCAGGCTTGTCACATATGTATACATGTGCCATGTAGGTTTGCTGCACCCATTAACTCGTCATTTACATTAGGTATTTCTCCTAATGCTATCCCTCTCATTCCCCCACCCCACGACAGGCCTCAGTGTGTGATGTTCCCCTTCCTGTGTCCAAGTGATCTCATTGTTCAATTCCCACCTATGAGTGAGAACATGCCGTGTTTGGTTTTCTGTCCTTATGATAGTTTGCTCAGAATGATGGTTTCCAACTTCATCCATATCCCTACAACGGACATGAACTCATCCTTTTTATGACTGCATAGTATTCCATGGTGTATATGTGCCACATTTTTTTAATCCAATCTATCATTGATGGACATTTGGGTTGGTTCTAAGTCTTCCCTATTGTGAATAGTGCCACAATAAACATACATGTGCATGTGTCTTTATAGTAGCATGGTTTATAATCCTTTGGGTATATACCCAGGAATGGGATGGCTGGCTCAAATGGTATTTCTAGTTCTAGATCTTTGAGGAATCGCCACACAGTGTAAAAGTGTTCCTATTTCTCCACATCCTCTCCAGCACCTGTTGTTTCCTGACTTTTTAATGATTGCCATTCTAACTGGTGTGAGATGATATCTCATTGTGGTTTTTATTTGCATTTCTCCGATGACCAGTGATGATGAGCATTTTTTCTTGTGTCTGTTGGCTGCATAAAAGTCTTACTTTGAAAAGTGTCTATTCATATCCTTTGCCCACTTTTTGATGGGGTTGTTTGTTTTTTTCTGATAAATTTGATTGAGTTCTTTGTAGATTCTGAATATTAGCCCTTTGTCAGATGGGTAGATTGCAAAAATTTTCTCCCATTCTGTAGGTTGCCTGTTCACTCTGATGGTAGTTTATTTTGCTGTGCAGAAGCTCTTTAGTTTAATCAGATCCCATTTGTCAATTTTGGCTTTTGTTGCCATTGCTTTTGGTGTTTTAGTCACAAAGTCCTTGCACATGCCTATGTCCTGAATGGTATTGCCTGGGTTTTCTTCTAGGGTTTTTATGGTTTTAGATCTAATATTTAAGTCTTTAATCCATCTTGAATAAATTTTTATATAAGGTGTAAAGAAGGAATCCAGTTTCAGCTTTCTACATATGGTTAGCCAGTTTTTCCAGCATCATTTATTAAACAGGGAATCCTTTCCCCATTTCTTCCTTTTGTAAGGTTTGTCAAAGATCAGATGGTTGTAGATGTGTGGTGTTATTTCTGAGGACTCTGTTCTGTTACATTGGTCTATATCTCTGTTTTGGTACCAGTACCACGCTGTTTTGGTTACTATAGCCATGTAGTATAGTTTGAAGTCAGGTAGCATGATGCCTCCAGCTTTGTTCTTTTTGCTTAGGATTGTCTTGGCAAGGTGGGCTCTTTTTGTTTCCATATGAATTTTTGAGTAGTTTTTTTCCAATTCTGTGAAGAAAGTCATTGGTAGCTTGATAGGCATGGCATTGAATCTATAAATTACCTTGGGCAATATGACCATTTTCACAATATTGATTCTTCCTATCCATGAGCATGGAATGTTCTTCCATTTGTTTGTGTCCTCTTTTATGTCATTGAGCAGTGGTTTGTAGTTCTCCTTGAAGAGGTTCTTCACATCCCCTGTAAGTTGGAATCCTAGGTATTTTATTCTCCTTGTAGCAATTGTGAATGTGAGTTCACCCACGATTTGGCTCTCTGTTGGTCTGTTATTGTTGTGTAAGAATGCTTGTGATTTTTGCACATTGATTTTGCATCCTGAGATTTTGCTGAAGTTGCTTATCAGCCTAAGGAGATTTGGGCCTGAGACGATGAGGTTTTCTAAATAGACAATCATGTCATCTGCAAAAAGGAACAATTTGACTTCTTCTTTTCCTAATTGAATACCCTTTATTTCTTTTTCTTGCCTGATTGCCCTGGCCAGAACTTCCAACACTATGTTGAATAGGAGTGGTGAGAGGGGGCATCCTTGTCTTCAAAGGGAATGCATGAAGTTTTGCCCATTCTGTATAATACCGGCTGTGGGTTTGTCATAAATAGTTCTTATTATTTTGAGATATGTTTCATCAATACCTAGTTTATTGAGAGTTTTTAGCATGAAGAGCTGTTGAATGTTGTCAAAAGCCTTTTCTGCATCTATTGAGATAATCATGTGGTTTTTGCCTTTCGTTCTGTTTATGTGATGGATTACGTTTATTGATTTGTGTATGTTGAACCAGCCTTGCATCCCAGGGATGAAGCCAACTTGATCGTGGTAAGTAAGCTTTTTGATGTGCTGCTTGATTTGGTTTGTTAGTATTTTATTGAGGATTTTCACATTGATATTCATCAGGGATATTGGTCTAAAATTCTCTTTTTTGTTGTGTCTCTGCCAGACTTTGGTATCAGGATGATGCTGGCCTCATAAAATGAATTAGGGAGTATTCCCTCTTTCTCTATTGATTGGAATAGTTTCAGAAGGAATCGTACCAGCTCCTCTTTGTACCTCTGGTAGAATTTGGCTGTTAATTCATCTGGTCCTGGACTTTTTTAGATTGGTAGGCCAATAATTACTGCCTCAATTTCAGAGCCTGTTATTGGTCTATTCAGTGATTCAACTACTTCCTGGTTTAGTCTAGGGAGGGTGTATGTCTCCAGGAATTTATCCTTTTCTTTTAGATTTTCTAGTTTATTTGTGTAGAGGTGTTTATAGTGTTCTCGGATGGTAGTTTGTATTTCTGTGGGATCAGTGGTGATATCCCCTTTATCATTTTTTATTGAATCTATTTGATTCTTCTCTCTTTTCTTCTTTATTAGTCTTGCTAGTGGTCTATCAATTTTGTTGGTCTTTTCAAAAAACCAGCTCCTGGATTCATTGATTTTTTGGAGAGTTTTTTGTATCTCTTTCTCCTTCAGTTCTGCCCTGATCTTAGTTATTTCTTGTCTTCTGCTAGCTTTGGAATATTTTTGCTCTTGCATCTCTAGTTCTTTTAATTGTGATGTTAGTGTGTCGGTTTTAGATCTTTCTCACTTTCTTCTGTGGGCATTTAGTGCTATTAATTTCCCTCTAAACACTGCTTTAGCTGTACCCCAGAGATTTTGGTATGTTGTGTCTTTGTTCTCTTTGGTTTCAAATAACTTATTTATTTTTGTCTTAATTTCATTATTTCCCCAGTGTCATTCAGGAGCAGGTTGTTCAGTTTCCATGTAGTTGTGTGGTTTTGAGTGAGTTTCTTAATCTTGAGTTCTAATTTGATTTCACTGTGGTCTGAGAGAGAGTTTGTTGTGATTTCTGTTGTTTTACATTTGCTGAGGAGTGCTTTACTTGCAACTATGTGGTCAATTTTGAAATAAGTGCTATGTGGTGCTGAGAAGAATGTATATTCTGTTGATTTGGGGTGCAGAGTTCTGTAGATGTCTATTAGGTCTGCTTGGTGCAGAGCTGAGTTGAAGTCCTGGATATCCTTGTTAACCTTCTGTCTCATTGATCTAATATTGACAGTGGGCTGTTAAAGTCTCCCATTATTATTTTGTGGGAGTCTGTGTCTTTTTAGGTCTCTCAGAACTTACTTTATGAATGTGGGTGCTCCTGTATTGGGTTTATATATATTTAGGCTAGTTAGCTCTTCCTGTTGAATTGATCCCTTTACCATTTTGTAATAGCCTTCTTTGTCTCTTTTGATCTTTGTTGGTTTAAAGTCTGTTTTATCAGAGACTAGCATTGAAACCCTTGCCTTTTTTTGTTTTCCATTTTCTTGGTAGATCTTCCTCCATCCCTTTATTTTGAGCCTATGTGTGCCTCTGCACATGAGATGAGTTTCCTGAATACAGCAAACTAATGGGTCTTGACTCTTTATCCAATTTGCCAGTCTGTGTCTTTTAATTGGGGCATTTAGCCCATTTACATTGAAGGTTAATATTGTTATGTGTGAACTTGATCCTGTCATTATGATGTTAGCTGGTTATTTTGCCCATTAGTTGATGCAATTTCTTCCTAGCATCAACAGTCTTTTCCATTTGGCATGTTTTTGCAGTGGCTGATATCAGTTGTTACTTTCCATGTTTAGTGCTTTCTTCAGGAGCTCTTGTAAGGCGGGCCTGTTGTTGACAAAATCTCTCAGCATTTGCTTGTCTGTAAAGAATTTTATTTCTCCTTCACTTATGAAGCTTAGTTTGACTGGATATGAAATTCTGGGTTGAAATTCTTTTCCTTAAGAATGTTGAATATTGGCCCCCACTCTCTTCTGGCTTGTAGGATTTCTGCCAAGAGATCCACTGTTAGTCTGATGGGCTTCCCTTTGTGAGTAACCCGGCCTTTCTCTCTGGCTGCCCTTAACATTTTTTCCTTTATTTCAACCTTGGTGAATCTGACAGTTATGTGTCTTGGGGTTGCTCTTCTCAAGGAGTATCTTTGTCATGTTCTCTGTATTTCCTGAATTTGAATGTTGGCCTGCCTTGCTAGGTTGGGGAAATTCTCCTGGATAATATCCTGAAGAATGTTTTCCAGCTTGGTTCCATTCTCCCCATCACTTTCTGGTACACCAGTCAGGTGTAGATTTGGTCTTTTCACATAGTCCCATATTTCTTGGAGGCTTTGTTCATTTCTTTTTACTCTTTTTTCTCTAAACTTCTCTTCCAGCTTCATTTCATTCATTTGATCTTCATTCACTAATACCCTTTCTTCCACTTGATTGAATCAGCTACTGAAGCTTGTGCATGTGTCACAAAGTTCTCGTGCCATTCTTTTCAGCTCCGTCAGGTCATTTAAGGTGTTCTTTACACTGTTTATTCTAGTTAGTCATTTGTCTAATCTTTTTTCAAGGTTTTTAGCTTCCTTGTGATGGGTTTGAATATCCTCCTTTAGCTTGGAGAAGTTTGTTATTACCGACTTTCTGAAGCCTACTTCTGTAAAATTGTCGAAGACAAACGCTCTGTTCTGCTGGAGAGGAGCTGCGATCCTTTGAAGGAGAAGGGGCCCTCTGGTTTTTATAATTTTCAGCATTTTTTGCTCTGGTTGCTCTCCATCTTTGTTGTTTTAGCTGCCTTTGGTCTTTGATGATGGTGATCTAGAGATGGAGTGTTGGTGTGGACGTGCTTTTTGTTGATGTTGATGCTATTCCTTTCTGTTTGTTAGTTTTCCTTCTAACAGTCAGGTCCCTCAGCTGCAGTTCTGTTGGAGTTTGCTAGAGGTCCACTCCAGACTTTGTTTGCCTGAGTATCCCCAGCAGAGGCTGCAGAACAGCAAATATTGCAGAACAGCAAATATTGCTGCCTGATTCTTCCTCTGGAAGCTTTGTCTCAGAGGGGCACCTGGCTGTATGAGGTGTCAGTTGGCCTCTACTGAGAGGTGTCTCCAAGTTAGGCTACACAGGGGTCAGGGACCCACTTGATGGGGCAGTCTGTCAGTTCTCAGAGCTCAAACATCATGCTGGGAAAACCACTGCTCTTTTCAGAACTGTCAGACAGGGACAGTTAAGTCTGCAGAAGTTTCTGTTGCCTTTTGTTCAGCTATGCCCTGCCCCCAGAGGTAGAGTCTACAGAGGCAGGCGGGCCTCGTTGAGCTGTAGCAGGCTCCACCCAGGAAAAAAAGCTTCCCTGCCACTTTGTTTACCTACTCAAGCCTCAGCAATGGCGGATGCCCCTCCCCCAGCCAGGCTTGCCCCCTTGCAGTTTGATCTTGGACTATCAGCTAGCAAGGCTCCATGGGCATGGGATCCTCCAAACCAGGCACCAGATATAATCTCCTGGTGTGCTATTTGCTAAGACTGTTGGAAAAGTGCACTGTTTAGGTGGCAGTGTCCCAATTTTCCTGGTATAGTCTGTGATGGCTTCCCTTGGCTAGGAAAGGGAATTCCCTGACGTTTTGCACTTCCCAGGTGAGGTGATGCCCCACCTTGCTTTGGCTCACCCTCTGTGGGCTGCACCCACTTTCTGACCAGTCCCAATCAGACGAACCAGGTATCTCACTTGGAAATGCAGAAATCACTCATCATCTGCATCAATCATGCTGGGAGCTGCAGACCAGAGCTGCTCCTATTCAGCCATCTTGGAATGGACCCAAAAACTGCTTTATTCTTAACCAGAGGAGTGCGCAAAGAAGCTAGAGATTCTATCCTGGCATCAAATGGTTACTTGCAGGCTAATCAAAAGTTGGGTAGAACTTTCTGGAGAGTCTTCTTCCTCAATGCACTACATACACCTGTGTTTACAGAGACATTCAAAAGTTGTTTTTCTTCTGATGGTGTATCAAAAGCATAACATTGATGTTGTTCATATATTTGTATTGGGAATTTTATCCAAAATTTCCTAAGCCTGAAAAATTGTTAACCAACTAATCCTAGTGTGTTCAATATTTAAATGTTAATTCAAAATCTAAAATAAATTATAAGAATTTGTAATTAGAGCCAAATGTTGACAATACATCAAAAAACTAAAATAAAATTTCTACCAAAAACTAGTTCTTTAAAGAATTATTATGCTTCCTAATTATACTTTTTTGGGAGAGATAAGTGTGATTGACTTTAGAGTTTTCACTCAGCAATGTTTTACTGAAATTGACACAAGCATAAACTAAAAACTCAGATGAGACAATTTGCTTTGTTTTATTCTGATGTAATTAATAAGTTCTATTTTTATAATAACAAACTTAGCCCTGGATTATGGGATCATGTAAGATAATAAAAACATTGAATTTTGAAAGAATAATATTATCGAATATTTCATACATTTTAACTTTATTTTTCAAGATACAACTAACATCTTCATCTTGACAGCTTTTTAAAACTGGCATTCAGTATTTACAAAGATTAACCAATGAATGACATAAAATATTATTTTTATTATCTTGGAAGAGGTTCTTTATATAATATATACAGTGTAGAGATTTTTTAAAGATAATTTTACCTCCTATTCATTGTAGCTATTGGTAATAGTTGCAAAACTATTATGGAGTCAAGATTAGAGGATATAAGGCTATACAAGAAACTTTAAAAGTTTAGACAAAGACTTGTACTTTACAGGTATATGCATTTAATTATTGAAAGTTAGTAACAATTATGTGAATAAGGTGAAGTGGATTAATCATTGTTTCTAAAATCAGAGTCCTAAATCAACCACAATTCTAATTTGTCTCCCTAAGGCACTCCTGAACACTATCCTAAAATGAATAAAAACATATGCAATGCAATGTAACATGACTGAAAGTATGAGAGTTTCGTTTAGTTTATTTTTAGTTATTATATGCATTGTAATCAATTTTTCAAAACTTGGAAGTACCATCTAACTCTCTTATTTCTGTTAGAAGGAGAAAATAGCAGAGCTAAAAAGATATGGGCTTTAGAATTTAAAATATCCAAATTTGATTTCTGTCTCTGTTTCATACTTGAGTAAATTACATAATCTCCACCTGGGTTACTCATATCCAAACTGGTATTAACTGCACTCAACCTGGAGCAATGTTGGGAGGATTGTTGATGGTACAACTTCTGAGCAGAGTACCCAGAACATAGGAGCTCCTCCAAATGTGTATGCTGTGATTATTATTCCTGTTGGCATCATCTTCATTGATGATGAAATTTGTTATTTTCTCACAGACCAAGAGAGGTCAGTCTTTAGACTGTAACTTTTCCTTCCTCTGATATAACATAAAAGTCCACCCTGACCTTAATCATCAAAAAAAATTACTAGTTGGGTACAGTTTGAAACATCATCAGTAGTTATTCATTGAACTTGCCGAAGATGCTGCAACTCTTTGGTTCAATCCCGATGGCATTTTGAAACCTGTAGTCATTATTATATTAATTAAATTCTGCATTAAAATATTAGGTAACTTTGTAATTATGTATGTTTAGGGGTATCTTAAAAAGAAGAAAATAAACATTGAAATTGAAATTGATTATTCTCTGTTTGATTCTCTTTTCCTTTATAATAAAGACTAGAAAGAAATGTTAAGGCATAGGATAAGAGGATTGTAGAGAGTAACACTACAATCTGGAAAAAAAAAGTAATGTACTGTACATAAAACAGAATGTAATGAAAAGGAATACTGTATAAAACAGAATGTTAAAGACTACTAGATATACAGCAGTAAACAAAAGTTAAAAACCTTGCCCTCATGGGGCTAGTATTCTGGCACATACAGTAAATTCTACTTAGAACTCCTAATTTTTTTTTCAATGGAGGAATCTTACTAGGTATTTAGAATTATTGACTGTGAACTTGGTCATTTTTTCAGTGGAAAATCTCATTACTCAAGATACCTAATATGATACTTTATTCAAATATGAGAAAAATTCTGAAATTCTGAAAGAGTGAACAGTCATTCTTTGAGGAGGAAGAAAAAATAAAAGATATTTATAAAAAATAACTGCTTATGACAAGACATTATTTATTAGAAGGATTAAATTGGCCACTTTTGAAGATTTTCCATCCACTAAGTGGCATTTTTATTGAGTTTCTAGTCTTCTACTTTAAAACTATTCTTTCAAAACTTTGAAGTCTTTCCTTTATGTCTCTCTTAGCACAAACACCTTTACACATATATGGATATGAAAACAGACATACCTTAGAGATACTGCAGGTTCTATTCCAGACCACCACAATATCTCAGTAAAGTAAGTAATATGTTTTTTGGTTTCTTGATGCATATAAAATTATGTTTACACTATACCCTAGTCTATTAAGTGTATGATGACATTATATGTAAAAAGTGTAACTACTTCAAGTATTATTTATTTCCAGAAAATGAGAACAATCACCTGAGTCTTCAGCAAGTAGTAATCTTTTTGTGTGTAGAGGGTCTTGCCTCCATGTTGATGGCAGCTGACTGATCAGATTAGTGGTTGCTGAAAGCTGGGGAGACTGTGGCAATTTCTGAATAAAAGACAGCAATGAAATTTACAACATCCATTGATGCTTTCTTCTATAAAAATTTTCCCGTAGCATGTGATGCTGTTTGATTATATTTTTTCCACAGTAGAAAATTTCTTTTCAAAACTGGAGTCCATCCTCTCAAATCCTGCTACCACTTTAGCAACTAAGTTTATGTAATTTTCTAAATCCTTTCTTGTCATTTCAACAGTGTTCACAGCCTCTTCACCAGGAGTAGATTCCATCTCAAGAAATCCATAGATTAGCAAGTTTCTTTGCAACTCCTCATACCTTAAAGTTTTGTCATGAAATGAAACCAATTCAATCACATCTTCAGGCTCCACTTCTAATTCTCGTACTCTTGCTATTTCTGGTACATTTGCAGTTACTTCCTCCACTGAAGTTTTGAAACACTCAGTGATCCCATGAATCAGGAATGTTCTTGATGGCATTTGGATGGTGAAGTCTTTCCAGAAGGTTTTCAATTTACTTTGCACAGATCCAGGAAAGGAATTACTCTCTATGGAATTTAGAAAGTCATACAAAGTGTATTTCTTTCTTTCTTTCTTTTTCAGAAGTGGTCTCACTCTGTTGCCCCATCTAAAGTGCAGTGGTGAAGTCATAGCTCACTGTAGCCTCAAATGTCTGGCCTCAAGCAATCCTCCTGTTCCAGCCTCCCAAAGTCCTGGGATAATAAGCATGAGCCACCACACTTAGCACAAAATGTATTTCTAAAATAAAAGAATTTGAAAGATGGCTAGGCGTGGTGACCCATGCCTGTAATCCCAGCACTTTGAGAGGCCAAGGTGGGTGGATCACAAGGTCAGGAGATCGAGACCATCCTGGCTGGTGAAACCCGGTCTCTACTAAAAATACAAAAAATTAGCTAAGTGTGGTGGCGGGTGCCTGTAGTCCCAACTACTCATGAGGCTGAGGCAGGAGAATGACATGAACCTGGGAGGTGGAGCTTGCAGTGAGCCGAGATCGCACCACTGCACTCCAGCCTGTGCAACAGAGTGAGACTACGTCTCAACAACAACAACAACAACAACAAAAAAAAAAAAAAAAAAAAAGAATTTGAAAGCTGAAATGACTCTTCGATTTATGGGCTGAAAAACAGATGTTTGGTTAGCAGGCATGAAAAAAACATTAATCTTGTGCACTTCCATCAGAGCCCTTGGGTGACAGGTGTATTGTCATTGAACAATAATATTTGGAAAAGAATTTTCTTTTTCTTTTTTTCAAGCTGTAGGTCCTGACAGAAGGCTTAAAATACTCAGTAAACCATCTTATGAACAGATGTGTTCTCATTCAGGCTTTACTGTTCCATTTATAGAACAGAGGCAAGTAGAATTAGCATACTTCTTAAGGGTGTTAGAATTTTCAGAATGGTAAATGAGCATCACCTTCAACTTAAAGCCACTAGCTACATTACAGGCTAATAAGAGTCAGCCTGTCTTTGAAGCTTTGAAGCCCCATACTGACTTATCGTCTCTATGATAGTCCTAGATGGCATCTTCCTCAATAGAAGGCTTTTTTGTCTCATTGAAAATCGATTGTTTAGCGTAGTCACATTAATCAGTAATCTTAGCTTGATCTTCTGGAGAACTTGCTGCAGCGTCTATGTCAGCACTTGCTGCTGCACCTTGCACTTTTATGTATGAAGATGGCTTCTTTCCTTAAACCTCATGAACCAACTTCTGCTAGCTTCAAACTTTCCTTCTGTAGCTTCCTTACCTGTCTAGGCTTTCATAGGATTCAGAAAAATTAGGGCCTTGCTCTGGATTAGACCTGGGCTTAAGAGAATGTTGTGGCTTGTTTGATCTCTCAGGGCCACTCAAACATTCTCCACAGCAGCAATAAGCCTGTTTCACTTTCTTAGCATTGGTGTGTTCTCGGGAGTAGCATTTTTGATTTCCTTCAAGAGCTTTTCTTCTCACAACTAGGCTGTTCAGCACAAGAGGCCTAGCTTTTGGCTTATCTTGGCTTTCAATATGCTCACTTCTTCACTAAGATTAATGATTTCTAGCATTTGTTTTAAAGTGAAAGAAGTACAACTATTCATTTTACTTTAACATGTAGAGGCTATTGTAGGGTTATTAATTGGATCAATTTTAATATTATGTTTTGGGAAATGGAGATGTCCAAGAAAAGGGAGACAGATGGGGAAGAGCTTGGTGAAGCAGTCAGAATACACACAACATTTATCGATTATGTTTGTTGTCTTATATGGGCTCAATTTTGGTGCTCACAAATAATGACAATAGTTTAACATCAAAGATTACTGATCACAGATCACCAAAACACATATAATAATAAAAAAGTTTGAAATATTGCAAGAATTACCAGAATATGACACAGACACACCAAGTGAGCAAACACTGTTTGAAAAATGGCACCAAAAAATGCTTGAAGGACAGTTGCCACAAAACTTCAATTCATAAAGAGCACAAAATCTCCAAAGTGGAATAAAACAAATAGAAATAAAACAAGATATGCCTGTATATATAAACATATACATGCATTATATATTATAAATACATTTAGAATGCTGCCCATGTATATTCTGTATATTCTTAGATACTTTTAGTTATTCCTTATTTCTTATTGGTTTCATATAATTACTGAAGATGCTAAATAATATGAGATTTACCCCTAATCTTTTTTTGTCTCTCTTTAGTTTAGTTCCACCTGAGTTTGTTACACTGCTGTTTATCATGCTTTTTATTTATACTTACCTTTCCAATTTTTAAATTCTTTTGAAAGCTTCTATAGCTAAGTAATATAACTCATTTAGCTAAGCTTCATGTCCAAAAGTTATACATACGTTACAATACAAAAGTAACACCATAAAAGTTTTAAAACTACATATTCCCCAAAATAAATAAAAAGTATACCAAAACAATGATCTGGAAACAAGTGCTGTTGACCTTATCATATACAGATGTCTAATGTTTTTTTCTATTATTATAAAACACATATGTATATTTACAAATGAGCATATATATACATATATATACTTTTATTTTGAGGCAGACTTTCCCTCTTGTTGCCCAGGCTGGGGTGCAGTGGTGCAGTCTCCACTCACTGCAACCTTTGCCTCCCAGATTCAAGCAATTCCCCTGCCTTAACCTCCCAAATAGCTGGAATTCAGGCATGCACCCCATGCCTGACTAATTTTGTATTTTTTTAGTAGAGACAGGTTTCACCATGTTGATCAGAATGGTCTCAAACTCCTGACCTCAAGTGATTCACCTGCCTCGGCTTCCCAAAGTGCTGGGATTACAGGTGTGAGCCACTTCATGGCTGGGATTATATTTTTAAAATTTATTATGTTTTAAAATGTAAAAATGTACAATATAGATATGTTTCCTTAGTGCAATTGGTAATGGCTGCATGGTATTCCACTGTATAGATGTTCAGTGACTAGCTTAATTAGTTTTCATTTTGGGACATTTGAGTTGTTTACAATTTTTTGATAATACACACAATGCTGGAAAAATAACATTATAACTCTATCTTTGAACAAAGCATTGGTGCAGGATTTGTTGCTTCTTAGCTCAGCTAATATCCCGGTTCTTGTCTCATGACCAGGAAAAATTAGGCACATGGACACATTGAAAGGTGAGGAGAGCAGAATTTATTAAAAGAAAGCGCTCATAAAAAAAAAAAAAGGGGGGGGGGGTTCTGCCAATAGCCTCCCACCTCACAGATTGAATACTAAGCCACCACACATGAGCTGACAAGGCCAGGCTCCTCTGCAGAAGGCGCAAATTCCTGATGGCTCCACCCCATTCTCCCAGTGTGCATGCCAGGCCCCAGTCTGTTGCAAGCATCTCCAACTAAGACCCTGGGCAGGTTCCCTCATATGTATTAAAACATCTGATGTAAACCCTTGTGGGGCAGGTCAGAGATTCTCCAGGGACCCTCCTACATCTGCCTCTTTCATCTATTAGCGTGATTATTTATTTAAGATAATTTCTAAGCAATGAACTTACTTAGTCAAGATTATATATATTTTGTAGGACCCCGTATAAATTGCTTGGAAGTTTATACCAATTTAAAGTCCCACCTAAATATCTAACATGTAATTAGTGTGAACCTTAATTAATACTAACTAGTTTGTTTTTATTATTTTAATATTTATTAAGCCAAAGATGAGGAATTATAACTGCTTTTTAACTGTGTTCCTTTGATATTTAGTCAGTTTAAACTTTCCCCCTACTTATTTCAGTCATTTTCATTGCTTTTATGTGATGTTTCTTTTATCTCCTTTGCTTTTTTCCTTTTGGGACATTCATATCAGTTTCTTGGTTTGCAAAATCTCTTTAAAGTATAAAGAAATTAACATATTATCTGTCACATATTTTATACATACTTTAAAAATGTGTATAATATACTTAAATATATAAATAAAACATATAATTTAAAAACTTATAATTTCTGCATTTCATGTTACCAACTTTCTTGTAAGAAGCCAATACAAAACATATTATCTTGTAAAAATGTCTGGCAGAATATTGTCAATCAGCAGTTGGTTGAACACACAGATGCAGAACCCACCAATTGATATGGAGGGTCAACTATATTTACCTATGTGCCCCATCCTATGTGAAAGTAAAAGAATTTTAGATTAACTATATTTATACCACAATTATAAACAAATCAACTAAGCACTTCCTTTGTGATTATTTTTTATAATCAGAGCAGATACCACTAAATATATACTGTTAGTCTGTCCAAAAGTCACTTGAATTCATTATTTTTCCTGTGTGTGTTATTTATTTCAAATAGAGTTAGGTTTGCTTTTGTTCAGATGTAATTTGGGGTTGACAATTTTATCTTTCATGATTTTGTTTTATTTTTGAATATATGAAATATTAACATGATTCAAAAGTCACTGTATATAAAAAATTATACAGTAGAATCCCCTTATCCTTGGGAAACACATTCTAAGACCCCCAGTGGATGCGTACAACTGTGGATAGTACTAAATCTGATTGTCATCAATCAGAACACATTCCTGTTTATGTTCTACCCACAAATGTAATACCGTTTCCATCTTAACTAAGCATTTATCATGCTTTTGCAGTTTGAGGTGTGACAGGAAAACAGCACATGATTTTTTTTTTCCTTCTTCACAAATGTACAGATAAAAGACTTATTCTTACTCTAAATCTTAGCAACATTGCCATAAGATTTCTATTTCCTCATTAAATTGAGTACTTTTACCTTTCAACTTAAAAAAGAAGGACTTTACAAGTTCTCTTTGGCATGTCTGAATTGCCAGCATCACTACTGATGCACTTTGGGGCCACTATTAAGTGAAATAATGGTTTACTTGAACACAAGCAATGCCATGAGAAAGCAGGTCTGATAACTACAAGGTCTACCAAGTGACTAAAAGGTGGGTAGTGTCAGCAGTGTGGATCTGCTGTACAAAGGGAATGATACATGTCCTTGGCAGGATGGGCAGGCCACTGCAAATTTCATCACATCACTGAGAATGGCATGCAAGTTGAAACTTATGAATTGCTTATTTCAGGAATGTGGTTGACTGGAGATAACTGAAACTGCAGAAAGCAAAACTGCAGGTAAGGAGCGAATACTGCCCACCCTTACCACTCCTATTCAACATAGTACTGGGAATTCTAGACAGAGCAATTAGGCAAGACAAAGAAACAAAAGGCACCCAAATAGAAAAAGAAGAAGTCAAACTCTCTCCACTGATGATATGATTCTATACTTAGAAAACCAGAAAGATTTTGCCAAAAGACTCCTGAAACTGATCAATGACTTCAGTAAACTTTCAGCATACAAAATCAATGAACAAAAAGCAGTATAATTTCTATGCACCAATCACATTCAAGCTAAGAACCAATTCAAAAACAAAATCCCATTTCCAATAGCCAAAAAATAAAATACCTAGGAATACGTTTACCCAAGGAGATGAAAAATATCTACAAGGGGAACTAGAAAACGGCACTAAAGAAATTGTACATGGCAAAAAATGTGCTCAGCAAATTCTCACTCTCAACCCCATCCCATTAACTCAATTTTTTCCCACTCACTTGGGGTAATGATTTTTATTATCCGGATTTATTTTTCCGAAGTTTCTTGTTGCAAAAATAGCAAGCAGATATATTGCTTTCTTATTTATTTCAAAATTGTGGATTATGAAGTATTATTTGAACCTTATTTTTTTTCACCAAACAATAAATCTTGGAAACCAATCCATGTTAAGTTTGTAGAGATTCTGTATGCTTGTTTATTTCTTTATGCTTCCATGGAAATGCATGTTTCCAATAATTTATTATGGCAAATAATGTCTAAGTAAATAAAATTGTTCATATGCTATTTTATATTTGGGAAGATGTATCTTTAGGACCAATACTTAGTTGTATCTTTAGTTAAACCCTGGAGGCGGGATTGTACCATTTGGCACATTTGCTAGCAGTGTATGAGGGTGTCTGTTTCCTCGCTGCTTTGCCAACAGAATATGGTATCAGGCTTTTGAAGTTTTACAAATTTCATAGGTGAAAACTGGTACCTTGGGGCAGTTTTCATTTGCATTTCTGTTAAGAGTGAAATGGAACATCTTTTAATGTACTTAGAAATATTTGGTGTATATGTTGACAAATATCTGCATATTTTTCTTTTTAATCCATTGAGATTTGGTCTTTTTTCTTCAATTTTTAAGAATTCTTTCAACAGTATCTCTTTCTCTGTGATATATGTTGCAAATACTTTTTTCCAGTTTTTCATTTTCTTTTGACTTCATTTATGGTGTTTTTCATACAGTGGTTTTTTTCTTAACAGAGTAGACTTTATCACTAATTTCTTTTATTGCATATGGATTTTGAATCATATTTAGAAAGCTTTACCCCAAATCAACTAAAAAGTATGTTTTCTTCTAATAATTAGAATAATAGTGCTTTTTTGAAAGTGAAGAAGGTAATATTAATAATATTACTGGTATTTCACATGCAACCCAGGACTCAGGAGAAAAGGGACTCATAAACACCTGTTTACAGCTATTATCTCATGTAAACCATAGAGCTAGCATCTACATCACTTTTCTTAATTAACTTCAGTTTAAATCTATAGCTATTTTGTTTTCTCAATCTAAAATATTTTATCATCTCATTATCAGTGGCAGTGTTACACTATTAGGCAAAAGAATGCTTTATTTTCAGATATTGTCATATTCTTGCACAGATGTATATTATTCTAATTTGCCCCTCAAAGCTTCAGTGATTAAAGAGAGAATGAAGTACAGTATGCATCTATTTATTCTGCCTGAAAATTGAGCTCCAGATTGTTGTTTTTATTTAATCACTAATAATTAATACTCTGTAAAAGAAATGATTAATCATATTTAATTATTCTAAATGACAGAACCAGAATAACCTATAATTGTCATCAGTTAAAAAAATCAAAGTAAATGCAACTGTCTGTATTAGAGCCAAATTAATTTCAATGAGGAGAAATAAATTAATTCCTGAGAGTTTAAGATGTTCTGATGCTTTACCTATGTTATTTCAATTAATCTTTGAGAGGGCTCAATGTACTCCATAATACTATCCTCACTTAATAAGGCCAGAAACTGAAGCCCAGACATTAACTAACACGTCCAAGGGAGAAACTTAGAAATGATATGAGTCAGGATTATGGACACAGGACTGCACAACTCCAAACACTTTGCTTTTCTACAATACTTTGTGACCTAAAATAAAAAACAAGTTGCTAATTTTTCTAGGAATTTATTAGAAAACATTGTAGTGTTTTCACTTACTTGACCGTCACTATGTTAGCAATGTAGCTGTAATCTCCTATGATACCCAAATTATCACTCTGCTTCACATACAATTTAAAGATTCAACCCCATCTTCCAGTAAAACCAAGTGCAAGCAATCACAGAATATACATTTCAGTGCAGTCATGATGATAATCTTTCCAGACCGACTCTCATGTGGGTGTTGGATATTCCGGTGTGCAGGAATACATGCCTCTTTAATTGAGATTCCCCCACCCCACCCCCATTTTGTTGTCACCTTTAGAAGGGATTTGTATTCTTGGAACATAAAGTTTCTTTAAAGGCTTCTTTCAGTAGAACATTGAGGGATGGACTCACTTCTTCTCAGTGGCTGGGGAATAGCCTCAGGCCCTCATTTGAAAGCACTATCCACTGCTTGTAAAATGACAAAAGCAGCAGCAAAGCCAACCTTTTATTTTCCTACCTTGGACTTCAATCTATTTAGTAATGCCATGACATTTCTATCAGGTTTCCTCCATAAGGCCCTTTCAGAACACAAATAAAAGAATGAATACAGGAGCTGAGCTTTCTCTCATTCAACTTTCAGCTCTGTTAGCTTTCAATACCAGAAATGTATTTAAGACTGGATAAGGTTTGTTAACTCTTATATACCACTGTCACTCATCCAGATAGAAAAGAGTAAAACTATATGTGTGATAAGATTTGCAATTCAAATCAAACCATTTCACATTGAAAATATAGTGTGTTGTGAGTAGGGGAAGACAGAGAAGGCAAGAATAAGTTTTCACATTCATCTTTAGCAATAATATTGTAGTTGGTATATATGAAACTATATAATTTTTGTATGTTCTTCAGAATATAATAATAAAGATTTTCTGATGAGCTCATGCCTTAGATTTAATTCTAACTATATTATAGCATACCAGTTTTTAGAAAGATAAGAGCATTTAAATAAATTTGGATTTTTTAAATCATGAAAGCTAAATAAATAAAGCTTCTGTAAAACTTTTCTAATATTTGTATATTTTATAAAACATTTTATAGGTCTTATCCATAATTTTTTACACAGCTTATAAGATTCCTCTAAAGGGCAGACAAACAAAACTGAACAGGTTAATTAGAACCTTTCAAAACACAACACAAAATAAAGAACAAACTTCTTTCCTAATAGTTCAACTAAATGTTACTGCTTGTCATTCACATAGTGTTATTTTCATAATTTCAAAAAGACTTTAAAACTTTAACTTACTTTAACTCGAAAAATAAACTCAATACTTTTTTTTAGTCACAGCAGCATCAATATGCATTTGAATAATTTACCTTTATTTTAAGAACTCTGAAAATGAAATGAAATAGTAAATAAAGGTTTCCAAGTCCTGTGCTTAAGTAGTGTCGAGGTGATACAGTATGGGTCTTCAGGAAAAAAATGGAAGCAATATAAATTCGGCATACAACTACTGTGAAAATAATCCTAGGCTAGCTAGAAATGTATACATTAATTAGATACAAATCATAGAGAGCAGCTTTATCATTATTATGCTAAATTTCCTCCCACCTGACCTATATGGGTGATTAATAAGCACCCATGTTTATGCTACATGACCCTGTGCAGTCTAGGTTGATTTGCCCAGCAATGAGCGCCTGAATCAAGCAGAGCTAATCAGATTCTTTCTCCCTGGAGTCTGGAGTTTTAATCCACAGAGCAATATAAAAAGGTATAACTTGTGGCTGAAGCAGGCATATATGACCTTTCTATCAGGAGAGAGTATTTTTTTTGAGATACTTATTCCGGAGAATGGACACAGGAGTAACTTGATTATCTGCTTATGACCTTTTATCAGCTCAGAGAATTAAAAAGATATATAAAACTTTAAAAGATAAAAATCAATAATTGAAGGAGCCACATGAAAAAGGCAATAGCCGGGTACAGCGGCTCACGCCTGTTATCCCAGCACTTTGGGAGACCGAGGTGGGCGGATCACCTGAGGTCAGCAGTTTGTCAAGATCAGTCTGTCCAATATGATGAAGCCCCAGCTCCTCTGAAAATTAGCCGAGCATGGTGGCGGGCGCCTATAATCCCGGCTACTAGGGATGCTGAGGCAGGAGAATCACTTGAACCTGGGAGGCAGAGGTTGCAGTGAGCCAAGGTGGTGCCATTGCACTACAGCCTGGGCGACAGAGTGAGACTCCATAAAAAAAAAAAAAAAAAAAAAAAACAGAAAGAAAGAAAAGAGCAATATAATCTGATAATCTGAAAAATAATAAAGCCAATATCCTAGTCTGTTCTGTGCTGCTATGATATAAAATCAGAGACTGGGTAATTTACAAACAGCATACAGCCAGTATATGAAAAAATACTCAACATCACTAATCATCAAAGAAATGCAAATTAAAACCACAGTGAGAAATCATTTTACATCAGTCAGAATGATTGATTAGACTAAAAATACAAAAAAAAAAAAATCAGATGTTGGCAAGGATGTAGAGAAAAGGGAAAGCTTATACACTGTAGTGGAATGTAAATTTGTAAAACTTCTAGTTGGATATTTCTCAAAGAACTGATAATAGAACTACTATTCAATTCAACAATCCCACTATGGGGTATAAACTTAAATGGAACTAAATCACTATATCAAAAAGATACCTGCCGTCACATCTGTTATCAAAGCACTATTCACAATAGCAAAAATATGCAATCAGTGTTAAGTGTCCATCAATGGATGAATGAATAAAGAAAATGTGGTATATATTACACACACACGTGCGTGTTCACGTGTGCATAGTGGAATACTAGTTACCCATAAAAATGAATGAAAAATCATGTCTTTCACAGCAACAGGGATGGAACTGGAGGCTATTTTCATGAGGGAAACAACTCAGAAACATAAAGTCAAGTACAGCATGTTCTCACTTATAAATAGGAGCTAAATAATGCATATACATGGACATTAAGGGTGGAATAATAGACACTGCAGTCTCTGAAACGTAGGGTGATGGGAGGGGGTGAAGGATGAGAAATTACTTAATAGGTACAATGTACACTAGTCAGCTGATGGTTACACTAAAAGCTCAGACTTCACCACTATGCATATATATTCATGTAACAAAATTCCAGTTGTAGCTGTTAAATTTATACCAAAAAAGAACAGGAGGCCAGGCGCGGTGGTTCCTGCCTATAATCCTAGCACTCTGTGAGACCTAGGCGGGTAGATCACTTGAGGTCAGGAGTTTGAAACCAGACTGGCCAGCATAGTGAAACCTCGTCTCTACTAAAAATACAAAAGAAAAATCAGCTGGGCGTGATGGCGGACATCTGTAATCCCAGCTACTTGGGAGGTTGAAGCAGGAGAATTGCTTAAACACAACGGATGGAGGTTGTACTGAGCCAAGATTGCACCACTGCAGTCCAGCCTGGGTTACAGAGCGAGACTCTATCTCAAAAACAAAACAAAAACAAGAACAAAAAGAACAATATATATTTCCTCATAGTTCTGGAAGCTGGAAAGTCCAGGATTGAGAGAGTAGCATCTCGTGAGACCCTTATTGCTGCATTATTTCATGGCATAAGGCAGATGGGAAAAGAGCTGGGGAGAGAGGAAAAAGGAGGCCAAAGTTGTTCTTTTCCAAAGAATCCACTCCTGCGTTAAGGAACCCACTCCTGCTATAACATCCATTCATAAGAGGAGTGCCCACGTAACCAAAACATTCTCCATTAGGACCCACCTCCCAACACTACCGAATTGGGGATCAAAGTTCTAGCACATAAACTTTGGGAAACACATTAAAGCATAATACCAAAGAATATATCAATGTACAAAAATGGAAACACATCGCTGTATGTAGCTGACAGAAGTGAAGATGCAACATCATGGCATCAGGAGCTCTTGTGATCAAAACGAAGAACTAAATGTAGGCATTTGATATATGAATGACTCAAAAGAATATAACAAACTGGTTGTTTAGAAGATCTGCTTTTGTTTTTTTTTTTTTTTTGTCTTTGTGATCTGGGGTTAATTTCTTTCATGTTTTATGATAAAGAGGAAATTCTCAAGTTAGGATACATACTTTTTAAACATCTCTAAAATAGTACTGTATTGAGTGAGTCTATGTGACACTTTCTGTAATATGACTCAATGTAAATCTATGAGATAATGTTGACTTAAAACACAGTAAAATGAATCTATAAATGTTGGAAACAATGTTGTCCATATAGTCCCTTTCAGATACTTAGGGTTTCATAAAATGATTAAATTGATATTTCTAGAAAATGTGTATACTCTCATTCTCAATAATAATTATTATTTTTATAAACAAAAGCATTCAATCTATAATATCTGAAAATTAGTTGGAGTAAGGAAATACTCTTTCCAATTAAGTGCAATTCATTTCTTTGGTGACTGCAGCAAATGAAAATTTTTATATAAATATAAAATCCCAACTTCAAAATTTGCCTCAATGCATGGGTCACCCATGTATGTAATTTATTATAATTTGTAATTTTCTTTTCTTTCTTGGATATAAGTGGAGACTATATTTCCAGTCCCATTATAGCTACGTAGGTGGACAATGTGACTACTTGTGATCATTGAAATACAAGTAAATGTGATGTAAGGCGCTTCTTGGATAAGGGAGTATAATACCCCACATAATTCTAAGGTCTCTCTCTTTCCCTATTCTAACAAAAGTACTGACCTCATATTGGCATGTCAAAGTCACTAGGATATGTTCAAACTATTCTGAATCAATGAGTTACTCATAGCAGAGAGCTGCTATGGAGAGTTTCAAATATACAGTGAATTATATGTGAGTGATAAAATTTCACTGCATGGCCACTACAGTTTTTGGATTGTGTGTTACTGCAACAAAGCCTGGCTTATCTTGACTAATATATCCTCCCCTGTATCTTGTCAGAAGATTGACTGGTCCTCTTTTAGTTATAGTTGTAAGTAACAAGCAATATAATGACATTCTAATTTTATTCTCTGTGAATTTTGAGTCATTGCACATTTATGAGAAAAGTGTGAGGAGAGAAAAATATAAGGTAACTTCTGATATCTGGGTGATCACAACCACTGAAGCATAAGAAAACTTTTAAATGTAATTATAATTTAATTTGGTAAGAGAAATGATAGAAATATGCAAAATTCATTATGGAAATCCTGAAGAATGACTAACCTGCATAATCGATGAAAATTCCTGAAGGAGGTAAACAATAAACTGTACCTCAAAGAATGGCTAAGTTATTCAAGTAAATAATGGTGGTAATATGGGAAAAGAACAATCTTTAGGCAGAGGATAGAACCTGAGCAAAAATGAAAAGGAACACGGTGAAGAGAGAATTACAAGCGGTCCGATACTGTTGGAATAAAAAGTCTAGGGCATGGACTTGTCAAAGATAAAGCTGGAGATGTGGTCAGGGATAGGCACTGGAAAGCTCAGACTTGTGAGAAATCATAGTTTCTTTTATTATTCATGGGTAGTAATTAGCATGAATTTGGTTGGGTTTTATTTGATACCACAGGTGAAGGACAAGACAGAAGGAATCTGTTGCTATGATAGAAGTGATAGATGATGAAAGGCTTTAGGGAGTTGCAGGAGATAAAATAGAATAGGCTGTAGAATATGGGTTGTGGGATAGCACTGCTTGATTTGAAATCTAGGCCTTTCTAATCTCTAAGCATGTGACACAGATAACTGTTATTACTGTACCTTAATTTCATCATTTGTAAAATTGAAATGGTGATTTAAAAAGTCTCCTTATAGAGTTATAAATTGTACATGGGATGATAAGTAAACTAAGCTTAGCTATATAAGCAAGCATATGGAAAATAGGTAGATTCAAAAAACATATATGCAGGCAATAGATTCTGAGTTGGCTAATATTTATGTAATTAATAGAGGACCACTCAAATGTCACATAATGATATACATTCTGATTCTGGGTGATATGATCTCTTTAACTATGGAAGCAAAACTTTCTGTTCTACTTTTCAAGTTTTTACCTGGCATCATATTATACTCAGGCATTGTTTAATGATCAGAGAATAATTCTGATAAATAGATCTTTAGGTGATTTAGTCATTGTGGGAAAATCAGAGTGGACTTACACACATCTAGATTGTATAGCCTACTACACACCTAGGCTAGATGGTATAGCCTATTGCTACTGGGCTACAAACCTGTGTAGCATGTCACTGTACTAAATACTGTAGCCAGTTGTAGCATAATGGTATTTGTGTATACAAACTAAATAGAGAAAAATATACACTAAAAATATGGCATAAAACATAAAAAATAGTACAGCTGTACAGAGCACTTGCCATGAATGGAGCTTGCAGAATTAGAAGTTGCTGTGGGTGAGTCAGTGGGTGAGTGGTAAGGGACTGTGGAGGCCTAGATATTACTGTATAGCATAGTAGACTTTATAAACACTGTACACTTAGGTTACAGTACGTTTATTTTTAAAAATTCTTTCTTCAATAATAAATTAATCTTAGCTTACTGTAACTTGTTTTTACTTTATATAAACATTAAATTCTAACTCTTTGACTCCTTTGTAATAATCATTAGCTTAAAACACACATTGTTCAGCTGTAGAAAAATATTTTCTTTCTTTATGTCCTTATTCTATAAGTTTTTATAAGGTTTTTTTGAATTTTAAAATTTTGTCAAAAACTAAGACACAAACATGCACATTAGCCTTAGCCTACACAGGGCCAAGATTATCAAGGTATCACTAGGTGATACAAATTTTTCAGCTCCATTTTATCTTTTTGTTTCCTCCATTTTGTGGAGAACTGTATCTCACTATGTTGCCCAGGCTGGTCTCAAACTCCTGGGCTCAAGCTATCCTTTTGCCTCTGCTTTCCTAAGTGCTGGGATTACCGGCATGAGCCACCACACCTGGTCTCCATAATATCTCATGGTACCACTGTCATATGTGGTCCACTGTTGACTGAAATGTCATTATGTGGTGTATGACTATATATTAATATACAGATGGTGACTGCTAATAGCAAAGTGGAAGACATTCCAAGGGAAGCATATGTACAGAGTAATGGGAAGTGACCTGGTGATGGAACCTGCGGAGAACACCAACATTAAGGAAGCAGGCAACTACAAAAGAACTCAAGCTATAGACCTGGAAGAAATCATACAGTGTTCAGTACCTTAGAAATGAAGACTGTAAATTTCTTGTGGAATTGAATCACAGGTGTCCTTCATGATCCAAACTCCCTCTTCCAAGTCTCATTTTCTAAAATGTAATAAGTTTTAGTGCCTTGGTGAGGATATCCTTCTATATCTAAACTCTTACTATCTGTTAAATGAAATTTAGGAAAACAACTGATTCAGAAAATGTGTTATCCTTTGCTATCTGAGCTTGAAGTTTACACATTGTAACTTAATTGATTTTTTCAAAAGTGTACTTTTATCTGATAACATTTAACATAACCAAAATTATATATATATACATGTGTATATTATATATATTATTATATTTTATATATACATGTGTATATATTATATAATATGTATAATATATAATTATATATTATATATGTACATGTGTATATATAAATTATATATATACACACACACATATATATAAAATGATAGAATAGTGGCTAATCTAAATTATGAGGTATATATTAACATAGAACTAAATTCTATTCCTTAATTCACATAAAATAAATTGGAAAGCCCACCCAGCCTCCTTTATGGCTATTTGTGTCCATGTGAATAAACTGTAACAAAAAGAGTTTAATAAAATGATGTATGTAAATTCTGAATCATATCATCAAAAGGAACCTGCTTGCCCTTCATTTCTCATTCCAGTAAGTTAAAATGAAAATGTAGTATTGATAAGCCATCTTTAACCATGAGGATAAGGAAATATCCTAGGATACGGAAGAGTCAGAGAAGAAGTGTTCCTGTGTCCCTAAGCGGAGAAGGTTGTCCTATTTCTTAAGCTGTTCATCAGCTCAAAGCTTTATGTAGCATAGCTACTTCCTCGTTGTCCTTCTTGGGAATGGGCCGGCCCACATAGAAAATATTTTTCATCGTTCCTGATCATTTAGTCAGGGAAGGCAGTGGTTTTCAAGCCACTTTCTTATATGAGTAAGCATATTTAATTCAGCAGTCACTATTAAGAAACACATTTGCCCGCAGCAATTAGATTCTTTCACAAAGATCAACTTAATCTGTAGTTGTGATAATTTGAACTGCCATTTGCCTTACTCTGGACTTATTTCTCAATAACTGCAAAACTTGATCATGGAAAGATGGCATTCTTTCTGCCAATTGATTATATTAGAGACCCAGTCCCTTGAATTAAGTGAGTTTAGTAATAGCTGAATATTTGCATAAAAATTAACACACAAAGGTACTTACTTGGCACCATGTTTATAAACAGAATTTTTTTAATGTCTAAACATGTTTTTGAATTGCCATTAATTGATGCTAGACAGGAATAAACAGCAGTTGGAAAATGAAGAATGATCATTATGTTTTGAACATAATTCATCATAGGATTTACTTAAACTCACATTGTGAGATAAATACATAAATATTGATACTGCATATATACATGTGTGTATGTATAAAAATATATATAATGTCTTTTTATTCATGCATGTTCATACATCTAATAAGTTTCCATCTGAATTGTCCTTTCTAAAACTCCAGTTGCAATATTTATCAACTATAAATATCATTATCTGTCTACAAGAAATGTTTCCATCTCCTGTGAAAAAGTAAATTTTTCCTGAGAAAATAATCAAATGTGAAGATATACAGTGAAATTATCAGTGGGTATAGATCTACTTATTGCTAACCACGATACATGCAAAATTCAACATATAGAAATTATGCACCATATGTTAAATTCAGATGCTGGGCAAAGCCTGAGGACAAAGAAGAACCTGGGTGGTTGTAATGAAAATCTTTTTGGAGTCTGTAGGGTCTGAAATTATCATACGTTTTTAAAAATGACTCATTAGTATTACTTTAAACTAGGAGTTTAAACAAAACTTATTTTATTGGTGCCTGTCCACATTGTGAAATGTGATTTGCATAAAGAGATATAGCAACTTTTCCTTCTATCACTACAAGCACCATTATTCTGTATTAAAAGATTCTTTCACCTGAAATTTTCATCTAGAAGCACATGTTTTTACATATGTGTTTTACATATACAGTTCTTTCTTATTTTCTTGTGTCATATTTATATTATATGAAAATAATGTTCTAAGACTGATATTGTGTAGCTATAGTTATATAAGGCTATTTCATTGAATAAGTTGCTTGAGGTGTTTCAATAATTATAATTTTTAGAGCAGCAACTAAAGCATATAACTGTTTCCTTAAATGTCACATTTGAAGATTAGTTTGCTCTTAGAGAAGTAGTAGAAATTTTAGTTATAGAAATGATTGATAATGGGAATAGTAAACACTACTATATAAATCTGAAGTTTCTGAATATTCTATTCTTTCATTTAATGCCAGACACACAATTTAAGGTAGTGCAAAAGAGAACTTTATTTTTAGTTCTTATAGAATATGTATGCTAACTTACTTTTTCCCACTATCAGATAAGCAGGTAACATAAACTTAACTATTTTAACAGTAACAACATATCACTTTGTGTAAGGGTGTGCTATCAAACACACTTTACGTATGAAGGTTACCTTTCTAAATTACAAATATAGATAAAGCAAAACATCATTAACTTATTAATAACTCAGGGGAGTGGAAGATGAATGCATTATAGCTGCATACATTATTTTTTAAAAAATATTTTACCCAGTGTCCAAAAGAATTTAATGAGCTCTACTATGCAACAGACACTGATCTATACCCTGGAAAAATAGCTACAAATAAGAAAGTGAAATTATATTTTAAGGAAACATGGGAAGCTAACTAAATATAACACTACAGATGGTGAAACATGATACAGGCTGAATATCTCTTATCCAAAATGCTTGGGATCATAAGTGTTTCATATTTTGGAATTTTTTTGGATTTGGGAATATGTGCGCTTATGTTTACAAATCCAAAAATCTGAAATCAGAAATACTCCAATGAGCATTTCTTCCAATGAGCATCAAGTCAATGCCCAAAAAGTTTCAGATTCAGGAGCATTTGACATTTCACATTCTCAGATTTGGGATGCCCAACCTATATAAAAAACAAAGAGTAACAGAGCCACTAGGTAGGTAAGCTAGGTTAGACAAGCTCAGTGAAAGCTTTTCTGAGTAGATATTTGGGCTAAGACCTGTGAAATGAAAGGCAGGTACACATGGGAAAATCTAGGAAAAGCATTCCCGGCCTAGAGAATTGCAAGCATATATGCTCCAAAGATAAACATCCTTGTGAGTGTGAGAAAATGGAAGATCAGTGAGCTGATGCATAGCCACTGAAGAAGAAATACAGTCAAATATAAATAGGCATGGCCTGGACCATGAAAGATAATTTATATACATAAGATAGATTTTGGATTTTATTTGGAATCTCCTAAAGTAAAGCAGTGATGTGTATTGAAGTATATGTTTATGATTTCATTCTGTATACTCTTGGAAATTACTGCAGAAAACTTATAAAAATATGCCAATGATAAAAACAAATACTATTTATACGAGATTTACCCTCACAGCGGAAACAATGAAGAAAACTAGACCAAATATATAAAACTGTGGTTTTCAAGAAATTGGATGTGAGGGAAGGAAAGACAGTAATCATTGAGAGATAATGGGGTGAGCCCTACAATTGCTCACCTTGAGCTTTCAGTCTTGAGAGCTTCACCAGGCTGTAGTACTGAGGGGAACCAGATGGAGAACAGTGGACTATATCAGTTAAAGATGCAGATGTGAGACTTCGTGGGAGACCAAGATTGCTACAGTTTGCGGAACAAAGTACCTCAGAGAAAGAACTACACAGAGAAAACTTAGAGGTCTGCAAAGGGTCCTCTGGAATATTTGGCAGAATACTGATCAATGCATGCATGAGAGGAAACTACTCAAGGCTGTGGAAATAACCACCTCAAAGGATTTGAGGCAACAGTAGTCAAACCTCAGAGACAGCTAAGAATATGGCCCATTGCCATAGTCAGACTGAAAAAAACTAATTGTTCACAGGGCATTGGGTAGAATGCTCAGAAAGCCTTGCTTCATGTATTAGTTTCCTAGGCCTGCAGTAACAAAGTGCCACAAACTGGGTGGCTTAAACAACAGAAATTTATTGTTTTACAGTTCTGGAGGTCAGAATTCTAAAATGAATGTGTTGACAACCTTTTGAAGGTTATGAGGGAGAATCTGTTCCATATCTCTTTCATACCTTCTGGTGGTCTCAGGCATTCCTTGGCTTGTGGCAGCATAACTCCTGTCTCTGCGTCCATCTTCACATGGCCACCTTAGCCCTTTGTATGTCTACGTCCACACTTCCCCTTTTCATAAGGACACGAGTCATGATGGCTTAGAGCCCACTCTAACGACCTCATCTTAACCTGGTTAAATATGCAAAGACACTGCTTCCAAATAAGGTCATGTTAGGAGGTACTAGGTGTTAGAACTTCCAATAAATCTTTTTTGAGGGGACACCTCATTAAAGGGAAATAATTAGCCTTAGAGTAAATGCTGCTGTAGTTCCATCAAACTAATTTTAAAGGAAACACCAGAAAGAATCAAACTGTTCCAAGTAAGTTAACAGTGTCCCAGAATACTTACTGAACTTACGAATACTAAACTTAAGAATATTTACTGGAAAATAAAAACTATTCAGCACCAAACAAGGTAAAATTTACAATGTCTGGCATCCAACAAAATTACTGGGCATACAAAAAAGGAGGAAAATATGAACTATGCTAAGGAGAAAAATTAATCACTTCTAAATAATATAAAACTGACAAAGATTAGAATAGACAAGGGTAATAAAAGTCATTACAATTACATTACATAAGTATAAAAGTCAAAAGCACTGAACATTTTAAGCAGAGATCTCCAAGAAATATATATCTTAAGCATACTTGAAGATAAATTATTTAATATTTTAAATAAAATGTCTAAGCATTAATATTTACAGAAATAATTTATCCATAAGCATACTTCTAGAATATTAAAATAAGATTAAAAGTTAATTAAAAACATGAAAAAATCATTTTCAAAATTTAGAGGAAATTTCTTACTTTAAACTCTTCATGCTGGAATAATATTCTTTTGTACCATATGAATATCTTATTAGGTGTTTTTAAGGTTTTCTAAAATTAATTGATTTAGCTGCATTTTACACCTGCTCCTAAAGGGTAATAAGCTGATCTTTATCAAAAAGAAAAATCATATAATAATATTTGTTGCCTATAGGAGAAAATTAGAAAGGTAACTTTTAGCCTCGATCAAAATCTAATATTAAATATGGCTTGGATTCAATAATGGATTTAGCATTTCCATTTTGTGATGAACTGCTGGGACCTTCTGACCATATGACTTGGGAGGGAAAGCTTGCCTGTTTTCATACATTCATCGCTAGTAAGGATCCATTGCATGCCTGTTTCTTACAAGGCATATCGTTTCCTTGTATGGATAGCATGGTCTTGCTCCAGATGTCCAGGGATCTGCATTGTGGTCCTCTCACTGCTGTTCGTCATAAGCTCCATACTGTGTTTTTTTCCACTAACAAAATCTCCACACAGTAAGAGTCTGCTCAATTGTTTGGTCCAAGTAACAGGATGGCTTGCAGTGCCTCTTTGAGCAACTACAGGGTCCTTCACTTCTCCTAGACCAGCTAAAAGTTGGAAATTTCCCATATCACCTGTCTATGGGCTGGAGCAGTATTCTTAGGTGTGGAATATGATATTTTGAGATTCAAAGAGGCCAATGAGACAGTGCTTCCTTCATTCTGGTAGGGGATATAAGATGCAATAATGTACCTCTTATTTTGGAAGATATTTTCAGCCAGTTCTCTGACTATTGCACCCTCGGACTTTTACTAAAGTGGCATGCCCCTGAATCATCATAGGTCTTAACATTCAATTCATGAAGCACATGTCTTGCCAAGTTCCCCAGTGTGTTAGCCATCTCTTGCTTGTTCTGCTCAATTGGCGTGATGTATTCAATATAACTGATCAATGTGATACTCTGGGGTAATTCAAGCGGTCCACATCTTTTGGCACTGTTTTGTGTCAGAGGGCAGATCATTAACACAGCCCTGAGCAACACTGTAAATGAATATTATTGTTCAGTCCACTTGAATGTGAGCTGATGATCATATATCATATAACTGAGACTTCATTATTTGGTTCTAGCAAGGAAATTGTATTTAAAAAATAGCAGTGATTCAAGATGCTACTTGATTAAGCCTGCAGTAGTCTAAAATGATACCGAAAGGTACATATAGTTTCTCTAGGGGGCAGAGTAGCAAATTAAATGGAGATCACATTGGGATCATCGACTTTGAATTCTTTAGGTTATTAAATGTGGTGCTAATTTCTGCCATCCTACCTGCCTCTTCACTCCAGAGAAGTAATGTTTTATTTCATTTTCTATCCTGGTTAGGGAAGGGCAATTTTATGGGTTTCCACTTGATCATACCTCCTAAGAATACTCTTCCCCATAGGCTAAGTATGTGAGGGGTTGTTCTAACTGCAAAGTATAACAATTCCAATTGTACACTTGAGCACTGGATAACTGAACACTTAGTAAGTCCCCCTTGCCTATTGTGAGTTGGAATTTTAGACAGGACTCTATTTATCATAGGGTTCCAATAAACCCCCACTCCAGTAAGAAGCTCTGATGATGGCTTAATGTAAACTCAGGCCCCAGTTCTCCAGCTGTTTTAATATTCCTCTTACTTCAGTGTACAGTGACCCAAGTAAATGGACATAGCTCCCTTTGGGAAGGACTGGGGGAATCATTACAGTATGTAATTACCACGGTGCTGCAAAGTTCTTTTTCGAGGGACCAGGCCACTCTGTTAGTCAATGGGATCCAGATTTGAAAACTGGCTCAGGCCTGAGAAATGAGAAAGATCTCATTACTTTTTATTGGAGCAATTGCCCTCATCCCTCTGCTCCTCCATTATTTCCTTTTTTGGTCATAGATGTTAAGCAGTATACTTCGTAGCTATTCATCTCTTTTGCCCCTGGAGATGTTATGCTCTATTAACCATTTCCATAACTCTGTGAGGAAAAAGCCTCCTTAGCTGGTCCCATGACTTTGCCTGTAATTATTGTAATTGCAGTCTCCTGACTTCTGGTGATTATACAATGTCACCTGGCTTCTATTGGTGATGATTCTAGGGAATCATCCTCATGGATGTTAATGAGTTCAGATCTATGACAGCTGTGACTATCTTCAGCCCTGGCCTGAAGAGGGGAGCTACAGCTGAACGTCTTGATGATACTGGTCCTCCTTTCAACAGAGCATACCTAATGTCGTTGGTGAATCATAGGACCTTGCACCATTCCTGTGGAACCTAGCCTTCAGGTGGGTCTCTTGCCTTTCGTAATATATCCATTCTAGCACACCAGATGACCTCAGCCTCTTTGTTCCTTTCTCTGTTAGCTGTTAGGGTAACTCAGGTGTTCTCACTCACTGAGCATAGGTCTTTGCTTTCCTAAGGTGCTAAAAACTACCATAAGATGAAGTTTGCTTCATCTTCTGAGGACTAAGCTGTTAAATTCTGCATTCCCCAAGAAATAACTGAAGAAATTCTTGCTTATCTAGTCTTACATTCTAGCCCCCTTAGTCAAGTCTGCTCAAATTTGACCCTAGGGGTTGTTTTTGTTTTTGTTTTCTGGATCTTACTTGTATAAACAAGGTAATTCTTGCAACTCTTTGGTCATATAGTCTGTTTCATTATCACTTATGAGGCCAGCACGTCTCCGGCCGGGTTGGAGAGAGATTGTTGTGCTGAACGTTTACTAACATGAATAGGGAAGGTCCCAGGTTCAAGAGGCCAAAGAAGAGACCCAGAGCCAGCAAATGAGACACGGGGTTTTACTGGGGGATTACATACAGGGGAGAGAGTCCAGTGGCAGTGGGTGGAACAAGAGAACCACCTCTGTCCCTCCAGTCCAGGGGCCATGGACTGGACAACATATCCACCTTCCTACAGTCCAGTGGTGTCAGACTGGGCAGGAAAACTGCAACCACATGCCAATAGCAAGCAGTTATAAAACATTTTCACTTGATGCCTTCCCTGTAATAACCTCCACCTGGCAACCTTCATCCAACCCAAAACTCAGGACCTCAATCTGCTATACAGCATGTGTTCCACAGAAACATGGGAGTTGGGGGTGTCAGATGTTCCTCATAGATGAGGAACAAATCTCCTGGTTGGCCACACCCAGATTCCCTAGCTCCGGACACACATTCAGGTGCGTCTGCCATACAAGGTCATTCTAAGGATATGATTAAGTTATTGCCATCAGGGGCATTTACTCTACAGTGATATAGTTCTGGTGGCAGCTGGAAGAGGTAATGAGGGTAGCTTCTGTGAGATTCACCCATTACATGGCAGGTGGGGGAGGGGTGTGTCATTCTGCAGCCTCTTTTACAGTGATAGAAACTCTAGCTCTTATTAGGGAAGATGGGCTACCTCTTCAAATTCAGAGCGGTTCTGTGGGTCTTCAGAGCTAACGTCTCTAGATGCATACACCTAGATCTCTCCATTTTGTGTTGGAGGATCCTATATTTTCCTCACCAAGGCCCTGATCTTTGCATAAAACACCCACCTTGGCTGAGCATTCAAAATTTTTTGAATCCTGACTGCTGCAATTATTTGTTCAGCCTGTCTCTCAGCTATTTCTGCTGCTGCACTACAGGTGAGAAAGGTCTCTCTGTTGCTTGGCTTTCCAACTTAGTCATTAACTACTTGTTAGTAGTCCCTGGTCTGTCATCTCTCTGTAGGTTATCACTATAATTGAGCAATTTAGCTATAACCAGCCAACCTATGTGTTTTTGAAGGCATTGTTTGCCCCCAAAACACTGTATCTTTACAATGCCTGAGTCATTGCATCAGCCACTTCATTTCCCATCACCAGGACATATTTTCAGGTCACCACCAGTGAGATCTTTAGCCACTGAGTTGCCACCTGGTGCTAAGTACTTTCTATGCCCTACCTACCAACCAGATTGGAGTCCTCTTGACAGTTGGATAGTGACTGTGCCAGTTCCAAATCCCCATCTTACTACCTGTTTTCTTGGACCTCTTTTGCTAGCACTATGTTGGCCCAGGTTCTCAAAAAGCAGATGCCAAGACAGGATTAAATGTTTATGGTATTTATTGAGGAGAAATGCTTGTGAGAGAAAGTAGAGAAGGAGCCAGAAGAGGTTTGGCCAGATCGGGCCATGTTGTAGACCTGAACCCTGCAGAGAGGGAGAGGAAGGAAGGCCTTAGACTGCATGGTAGTTCTAAGACAGTTTTAGAAGAGACAACAGAGAGTTAAGTCAAATTCACCCTTCAGAGGAGCCCTGCTTCTCCCAGGAAGGCCTGTATGATTATGCCTTGCACAGTATGTCATCGTCTGGAATTTCCCCGTGAGAGGCACGTTTCCTGGGGGCAGATGATGAATTTCAGAGCACAGCAGTTGGGGACACTGTTTAATTTTTCTCCTCAGAGTGGGAGATGTAAGGGGTGGATTCTGAAGGCACCACACAAGCACAGTCTCACTGCTCTCTACTCACAGTGCTTCTCTCCTTGTAAAGTATGTATTTGGGGGTCTTGGGTTACTGCTCACACCACTCCCAATGTGTTTTAGGATCTTAATCTCTGTGCTGAGTCTTCAGTATTGTTGAACATCTTTCTGCCAAGAAAGAAAATAGCTTTTCCCTCTAGGTCCCAGGTCTTTCAAGTGGGAGGTGCATAGAAAAAATTATGGGGTGGGGTGTGGTGGCTCATGCCTGTCTGTAATCCCAGCACTTTGGGAGGCCAAGATGGTCAGATCACTTAAGGTCAGGAGTTCGAAGCCAGCCTGGCCAACAAGGTGAAACCTCATCTCTACTAAAAATAAAAAAATAAAAAAATAAAAAATTTAGCCAGGCGTGGTGGGCGGCACCTGTATTCCCAGCTACTGGGGAAGCTGAGCTGAGGCAGGAGAATCACTTGACCTTGGGAGGTGGAGGTTGCAGTGAGCCAAGATTATGCCACTGCACTCCAGCCAGGGAGACAGAGGGAGACTCAGTCCCAAAAAGAAAAAGAAAAAAGAAAAAGAAAAAGAAAAGATTATTGGGCACCATCAGTAGGCATGAGCCTTTTGTATCTATCACAACCTCTCACCACATTGACTCCAAAAGTGCGTGGGCTCCACTCTAGTACATGCCTGTGTCCTTGGGCATGTGTTCCTGTGCCTGTTTGTATGTGAGGGCCAAGCAGGTGTCACATGCCATATGACTATAGCTCATTTTGACATCATGGCCTCACCCTTCTATCAGCTTAACCAAATCTATCAGGCTTCTCCCACTGGTCATCCCCTAACCGTTACCACACTTGTGTAGTAGCTTTACATGCAGTCTTCCTTTGCAAGCTGCTCTCCCACCTTCTCCTCAGTATGTTAATATATGAACATATTTTATCATGTTTGTTATATAGCTAACCCCCCAACTTGTTTATCTTCTTATTACGGGACTTTGGAAATCAAAGACTATGACCAAATTACCTGACTAATGAGTTCCCCGATATTTCATGACAATATAGAAGGTCCTTGAAGAGTATTTGATATAAAATGTTCTTGTTTGTTCAGAGCAAAGGCAGAAACACTAGAGGAAACATTTGCCTAATTTCCCTGATTAGGACCTTACAACCTTATCCTTATGCTAGCTATAAAATGCATACAGTGCAAACTGTCATTAATATAAAATAATTTTTGGAGATCTATTGCTTCACTAAAACATTTACTCAAATAAGATGAATGAGAGTATGACTCCCTCATTTCATGTCCACTCATTTTTTAAAAATCTCATACCGTGTCATAATCCATGTTGATTTGCACCACAATGGGAACATTCAACATTCAACATCAAAAGTGTTATAATAAATATAAAATATTATTTTCTCTGACAATTACTACAAGATTCCAACAACAGAATCTTTCTCACTTGAATTTCTATTATTCTAACATTTGTTCCTAATTTGCTAATGCAAATGTTGATAATGGACTTCAGGAGAATCTGTAGTCTGTTTCCTCTTTGAAATTTCTATTCTAGAGTGAAACAGAAAGATATTCCTGGCGTCAAGAAAATAACTTCAAATCTATAATCATGAATCCCTATGCAAATAAAAGCTATTTTTTGTTATTAATTCAACTTATAAAGTAATACTGAAAATAGAGTACTGCATAACTATTAAATCACTGTGTATTAGTGATTATCAAAATTTAGTACAGGGAAGAGTGCTATACTGAAGTGGTTATGTAAAACATAGATTTCCTGAAGCCACTTCTCAAAACTTCCATTTAGTAGGTTTGCTGTGGGACTCAGGAATTGGCATTTTTAACACCCACTCTAGATCATTCTGATGCAAGTAGTGGTCAGTAGTCATCATATAGAGACCTATGACAAGTGATTTTATATTCATAAACTGGTTAAATTTTTAGAAGAAAGAAACCCTGGCAAATGGCTATAAATAACATCCTAATCTTGAAGATGGCAAATTAGAATCTCAGAGTTTTAAAGATTATATCAAAGTCACCCACCTTGAAGTCTCTGCCAGGACCCAAGCTGATGCCCTTCCCATCACTGCTTCCTGATTGGCACATCATTAAATAGATAAAAGGTTGATTTGATGAAATTCAGATTTTAAAATGTTATAGAAGTCAGTAATTTGGCTATGATACTCATGAAAAAGTTTATTATTTTGCACTTCAAATGATTACTCTGTGGTTATGTTGACACACATAGTAGCATGGATTCTTCATTTTCTAAGTGTTACTTTGGTAGGCAGAAATATCATTATATATCTCTATAAAAGTTTTGCATATGAGAAATGCTTGTTCTATACATTCTTCAGCAACCTCTTGAAGACACAAATCAAAGCACCTTACTTGCAACATGAAAGCTTGAAATAATATATAGTTGTTCAAGTCCAACTAATTCAACCTAAATCTACATGAACTATGTATTCCTTCTCTTGAGACTCTAAAGAATTTTTAAAAGATGAAAAGACAACTTATCCCTCTTTTCAACTTATTTCCTGGTAGATACTGTGGTTTCTCTGGATAGACATGGAAATCCAATTTTAACATATGGCCCATATGCATTTCTAATTAAAATGTTCAATGTCAAGTACTAGAGATTCTTCTTTCCATAAATTACTCTGTATATTTTTTCATATTCCAAGCTTACAGTTTTTGGAAAATATTATTTGAATGTGTACTTTCATCAGGGAACAATATTTTTGGCCCAAAGTTTTTCTTATTGATGTCAAAGTCTTGGCTTACACTAAAACTAGGAAAGTCACAATTGCCCTGTGGCAGCATATTTGAATTTGGAAGCAGAAAATGGAGATGTTAAGTCATGTTGCTATGATAATAGAACAGAGAATAAAGTAAAAAAAGTGAAGTGGAATAATGTGAAAAGAAGGCATGCTGGACTATTTTAGAATTGGAAAATTATAAAATAATATTAAATATAATATTAGAAATGATTGTTGACTCATATATTTACAATTTGACTTTAAAAAGTCACTTAATTTTCTTCTTAGTTCTTTTCATACTTCATACTTTGTATCTTACTATCACTTTTTCAGTCCAGCTACCACCAAGTAAAAATATTAACAAAATGCTTGTAACTGTGTAATTTTCTCAGAAAAGTAGACTTTTTCTTTCTGTTATTTATAACAATTTGCTTATAACTTATAACGATTAGATATAAAAATTGCAGTGGTAACTTTGAGTGTAAATTGTAATTCAAATCTTAGTAATTTTTATAAAGACCTTTCATTTTACTTAAACAATCCTATCCCACTATAATCAGAGAGAAATAGAAGTTGAGAAAGAAGGAGACAAGGTTTAGGAATGTGGTAAAGGATGACCTGGAGCACAGGATGGAATGAGACAGCATGGCAGTCCGAAATGGGTAATGGCTCAAAGATAGAGTGAGGATTCCTTTTCATCCTCTTAGAATAAATAAAATTGAATTTGAAAATGTAACAGTAAGGTTTGTTAAAAATCTTCCAAATTAAGAATAATGTTACATTCTTCTCTCCTTGTCTAGACTGAGGTTTTTCTTTCCTCTGGATCTGGGCAAACATCATTATCTCTTCTAAGAAGTTAATTATTTTTTCCCTTTATCTTGTTAGATCCCATACCTACAACATAAGGTATGAGAAGATATCAATTGTATTCAGAGGTTTGCATTTTCTAAATAGAGTAGGCAATCAATAGATATTTGTTGAATTGCCTCTAGTGGGATGCCCTTCCCCCACACATCTTTTCTCACTGTGGACTTCTTTCCTACCTGGCTCCAAAGTTCAGGAATTACAATCCAGTTTTTTTCTCTTTTTGGATTAGACCAACTTGGCCCAAAACTTTGTGCTATAGAAAATGACCTTAAAAGATATTCTGAAAAGAAAAAAAAAATAATTATTCCAGAGTTAAATAGGTTTGGGAAATGTTGTATTACGCAGTATTTTCTTTCTCCCAGAAAGTCATGCTGTACTTTAGTGTAAAAGATTACACTAAAAAGTGTAATACATTCTGTATTAAAGAAAACCAACTAACCTTATATGACCTACTGTTTTACAGCCTTATTAAATCTTAGATTGCATTCCCCATGACATTTTCTGACATTCTACAGAAGAACTATGTCATAAATTCATCACTTTGGCTAAAGTTTGAGTTAAACAACATCTAACTATTGATTTGGATCAAGGTGCTTTCCCAGCATACATGCATATCCAATAATCATAACCTGAATTCTAACCCCATTTCCACAACTTACTAACCATGATACTTAAACTATGAAAATTCATACAACTCTGGGAAGATCAGTTATCTCCTTCTGCAGCATTACCTGACCTGCTGTTGTGAATTGAACGGTGGTCCCCCCAACAGATGTGTCTATGTTTCACTCCCAGAATCTGTCAATGTGACCTTATTTGAAATTTTTCAGAGGTAATTAAGTTGCATATCTTGAGATGTGATCATACCAGTTTACCCTTGATGGGTCCAAAAGCCAATAACAAGTGACCTTATAAGTGACAGAAGTGAAGATAGATGCAGAGAAGAAGTTTATATGAAAGAAGAAGCAGAGACTAAAGTCACAAACCATTGAATGCCTAGAGGCAAGAGAAGCTGAAAGAGGAAGGGACAGATTCTCCTCTAGAACCTCCAGAGGCAGTGTGGCTCTGCCAGCACCTTTGTTTCAGACTTTTGGCTTCTACAAATGTGACAGAATAAATTTCCATTGTTTTATGCCACCAAGTCTGTGGTAATTTGTTACAGTAACTTCAGCGAACTTATTTACCTGCTTATATTACCAAAGTAGTTGAGACCATCACAGGGCACAATGCATATGAAAGTCATTATTTTTGGATATGAATATAGTTAATGTTTATTGTCCAGGAAAGGAAGAAATGCTGGAAATCTGAAATTGTACAATTTTTACAAACAACTTTGTATTTCCCTTTCTCCCAGGAGTTTTCATGGATAAAAAAGTGTTAATATTAGAAAAATATTATTGGAAAGCAATATTAAAAGTAGATATAGCATAATTAAAACTTATTGAGTAACTAATAGCTTCAGGCATATTACATAAATTAGATCACTTAATTCTCACATTTACCCAGGAAAATATGTTTTGTCACTCATAGTTCTACAGGAAAATTTTGTTATTAGTGGTAGTTTTGAGGTTGGTAGTTGTAATAGCAATACTCGTAGCAATAACTGTTTATTGAGAAACGACATTATGATATACACTTTATGAAATACATTGGTCTAAGCCTTTATATTTTTATGTAGAATCTTTACTTTTCAGATGAGAAAAATGAAGTTCAGAGAGGTTACAGAGCTAGCCCAGAATCAACCAGATGGCAAGTTCTTGAACTGGAATTTGAACAAAAGTCTTGCCAACTTTCTATGATATTAAGTCAAGTTTATTTTAATCCATATTTACTTTTAAGGAAAACTTTGGTAGCTTATTATAGTGTGTTACCAAAAAACAGTTTAATGCCAGGAAGGCCAAATACTGAGCTATAGGGAGGACCAATGAAAGAAAATTCTAAATATGCAGATACAAAGACAAGTATTATGTTCTTTTCAGACACACACACACAGACACACACACACATACACACACACAAATACCTCTGTATTGTAACTGGTTACAAAATATTTTCATGACTATATCAGCAAGTTACATTTATAAAAACTTTCTACCTGGAGCTGTGGCTCATGCCTCTAATCCCAGCACTTTGGGAGGCCAAGGCAGGTGGATCACCTGAGGTCAGGAGTTTGAGACCAGTCTGACCAATATGGTAAAACCCCGTCTCTACTAAAAATACAAAAATTAGCCAGGCATCATGGAGTGTGCGTCTAATCCCAGCTACTTAGGAGCCTGAGGCAGGAGAATCGCTTGAACCTGGGAGGCAGAGGTTGCAGTGAGCCAAGATTGCGCCACTGCACTCCAGCCTGGACGACAGAGCAAGACTCTGTCTCAAACAAACAAACAAACAAACAAACACCTTCTCCTAACACCAGAAAATAAATAAATACCAGAAAATAACTCTTTGCAACTGCCTTTCTTGCAAAACTTATTATTCCTAGTGATGTAGCTTATTTAGAAATCTTGTTCTGTAACTACGCATTGGCCATGAAACAATCAACCAGGCCTTTTACCTTTCTTAATTTTGACTGTAGGACTTAAATATTCTCGTCAATATCTCTTTTACATTCTTACTAAATTTATCCTTTTTGTTTATTTAATCCCTGTTATCTTTTTACTTTTCTTAGGGAAGATGATACAGACCATTTAATATTTAAATATCTTACTTTTTTTTTTGAGTACGAGTTTTTGCTTTTTAAATTTTTGCTATATTCTTACTTCTTAATGAATAATATTCATGACCAAACTCTTTAAGGTTTTAAATTATTTGTACTCCTTAGAGGAAGAATGTTTTGTTTATACATATATGAATGCATACATTAAATAAATATGTTTTTTGTTACTGAATTAGGGAAAAAGCTAGTATGAGCCAAAATAGAGGCTGTCAATCTTATACATTGAAATCTGAAACTCAACATGCTCTATTTTCTGAGATAAATTTCTGATCTTTACAACTTTGTTTCTAATTATAGATGTAATTCAAATGCAAAAGTCAAATCAAGCAAATTTATCTTGAAACAGAGATTAGTGGAATCATTTCTTTATGTTTAGGATTCTTTGTAAAAACCCTCCTAAGTAGATTATTTCTCTTTTATTTATTTTTGAGGGGGATGAGAGTTTTTTTCTTTGCATACCACAATGAGAGAAAATAAGTACTTCATATGATTTGCTTCAGTTAATGCAGTCATTTTTAAAAATTGTTTGATTATGCTCTATGTCAATAACGGCACACTCTAGCTCAAAAGGGGATATCTGGGTGTACTTAATGAGGGAGAATGCTATTACATTGTTGTTGTTTTCTTCTTTAACTGAAAAATCTTCTTGAAGTATGAAATTGCCCTGCTGGCCACTGACAAATTTTTACAATATATCTAATTACTATATGTGGAAGAAAACCTTCCCAGAGACATTCCAAAACAAAACATTGACTTCCCACTGTTCTCTGCATTGAACAGATTTATTGGCAGCTACAGAAGTATCTTATTATTTTACTCTGAGAATAAAAAATATATATTTTCTCAATTTAACTCCAAAGGTCTCAGCAGAGTCTGTTTAACAATTTATTTTTAAACTGGCTTTGTTTGTCACACCTTTCTCTGAAAATAATGACACAAACATGCACATATATGACTTTGAAAATAATTTAAAGCTTACGTCCACACCAAATCATTTCACTCTATCAAATATCTCTTTGCCTTTCCCTTTCCCTAAACAAATACCTTTGGAAAATCTATTAGTTCCTTGAGCTTCGGTTGTGTTACTAGACATCAGTTGTGTTACTCAGACATCTTCTAGGTCTAAAGTTCTAGAAGACAGAGCTGCAAATCACTCTAAACACTTGGTCAGGTAGACATCGGGCTTCAAAAAACAGGAAGGAAAAGCTTATTTGTAGATCCATTACTGCTTCCTTCCTTCCTTTCTTCCTCTCTCCCTTCTTTTCTCCCTCCGTCCTTCCTTCTTCCATCATTTACTTCTCATTTTCTCTCTAGGACTCCCTGAGTAGCTAAATGAAGGAGAAAACTTCCCACATGAGGTGAATTTTTAAAATGTCCGTCATTGAGTATGTGTGTTATTTAATTTTTCTGTTGCTTCTAGCAATGTTTAGGCCTTTGATCCAGCCTTTTGCTACAGGAGATATAATTTTAAAACATTACAAATAATTATTATTCAGTTATGCTTACCATAATAAAAATACTTTTCTCTGTCCTTTTCAAGGCAACTTTAAGTATTATAAGTATTTGACCTGCTTTTAAATTTCCACAGCTATTATAAGAGGAACAAATATTATTTAAATTATAATATTATTACTTGTGGTGATAAGTAAACAAAAATAATAGCTAACATTTATTGAATACTGGTTATGTTTGAGGTACTATTATGTTAAACATTTTATGTAAATAATTTTTTAATCAAGGTTCAAAGAAGAGCTGCAGTTTAGCGTGGTGAAATAACTTGTTGAAGATTTTATAACAATTCAGTTGTAAAAGGGTCTATAATCAAAACCACTATGATAGAGAAACATGAAGTAGAAAATTAAAGTTTGCAGCCATACTGGGAACCACTGCTAATATGTACAGAATGAGCCTCAGTGCTGAAAATCACTGGTAGTGGTGTCATAATGTGCAGGTCATTGTGAAGGCTGTTGTTGGTGATGTCCCAGTGTGAAGGGGCCATTGTGGTGGTCCATCCAGTGGGTCCTCTAGAAGAGAGCATTCCTCTTCCGAAGAGCTCATGCACTTAACCAGAAAGACCATCATTAGGGTATTACTTGGGGTAAGGCTGGTCATGGTGGCTCATGCCTGCAATTCCAGCGCTTTGAGAGGTCGAGACGGGAGGATCACTTGAACTCAGGAGTGTGAGACGAGCCTGGGAAACATAGTGAGATTCTCTCTCTACAAAATATAAACAACAACAACAACAAACAAACAAAAACTTAGCCAGGTGTATAGTGGCTCATGTCTGTAGTCCCAGGTACTTGAGAGGCTGAAGTAGGAGGATCACTTGAGCCTGGAAGGTCGAGGTTACAGTGAACTATGATTGCACCACTGCATGCCAGTCTGGCCAAAAGAGTGAGACCCTGGCTTAAATAAATAAATAAGTAGTATTCCTTGGGGTAAATGGTGCTGTATAGGCCACCTAGTGCAGATAATCATTAAGATAGACAAGTATAAAGCAGTTAATAGTTATTTGCACTTTACAAATACTACAAAAACAAAATTAGCTACCATATATTAAACACTTATTGTGTTCCTGGTTGTGCTAAGCAATATGAGTGTATTCGTGAGTGCGTGCCTGTGTTTTTTGCATTTGTGGGTGTATGTTCATGTATGTATGATTGTCTTTTTATTAAGTCTATAAAGTTGCCTCATTTTACAGAGAAAAAAATAAGGCTCAGAGATCAAAAGAATTGTACCAAAAATTATTTGCCTCACTGATAGCACAGTAGAAGAAAATTTAATTTGGATTCAGGTATGTTTGAATATTTCTCTGCTACCTTCTAGGTATAAACTTGTGCCAGTTTCTTACTTGCATAAGTAAAGAATACTTAATATCATACTTAATATCTGTTTCTACCTTAATGAAATTCAGATAGTTACATCTAACTTAAACAGGTTGTATAAAATGTAATGAGGTACTGTATGTAAAACTATATAGTGCATTGCATACAGAGAGTAGAACCTTGTTTCCATATTTCCCAAGTCCAAGTACTCTACTTCCAAAACACGAGCAAATAGATTTAACTTCCTAGTATTCTGAGGAATTATGTGGGAAAGGATTACATCCAAATAGGAGATAACAGTGTTGGTAATAAATTATTTCCTCAACAATCAGTTTAAGTAAAAAATTAGCATCGTGTTCATTTACTGTGCCTTTCTTCTAGAGAAGCAGCATCCATAGGCAAGACCGCACTGTCACTGCAGAGCCACTGCTTGTGACTAGTGTGTGCATCTGGGGCACTGCTTGTTTACTTACAATATGCAGCAGGACATGAAGACTGAAGATACCACAATTTGCCCACGTTTCACACTCACTACATATTTAGAAATATTGAGTCATCTCACGATCTGCTTCACCAAGAGCATCAAGCTCAAGTAAAATGGGCTTGATAAATTCAGTGATAATTTGAAAGCTGTGTCAAAAGCACATTTTACTGAAATGGAAATACTAACAAAACTGAGGACTCAGAGGGAGTCCATTATCCTCCTCACCAAGTTTGCAGAAAAACTGCCTCTCATTAGTTTTCGTCCCCTGGTGGATTCGGGCTATTTTTGCGGTCTGGGTTTGAGAAAAGTGTCTAGGACTACCTGCCAAGGAGGAGCAGGAGCTTTGTTCAAGCAACTTGCTCATCACATGAGGTAATGGGACATCTGTTTGGACAGTCTAAGCTGAGATGGCAGATGCTGCTGCAAACTAAGTATTTGGAGAAACAACAACAAAAATAAAGAGAAAGCAACTTTAAAAACAATTCCTCTTCGGCACAGATTCACAGGCTGCTGCCAAAGACTCTCAGAGAGCTGTCTGCACATCCCAAACATGATGGAGCAGCTCTGATGCATAGCAGATCTCAAGGCTAGCTGAAAGGATTAGTTGAAAAGAACTTAAAAAAATACGGCCAATTCATTGCAACATTAGAACATTCAAAGTGATATTCTTAACTGGTGTAACTTCTGGCAAATGGCAAACCTTGCTTTATGGCTGTGTTCAGCAGAAAAGGGTTATACAACCCTTATTAAGGTTGAGAACTGCCAGATATCATTCCATCTCTACTCTTTGTAGGCCTCCTTTTTCTGGAAGGTTCATGTTCTATATCTGGAACAATTTTAAACTAAACAACACATTTTTCTTTAATTTTTAATCTGCCCTTCAGACTGTCCATCCATGAATCGATTTCTCCTTCCATTCTTCCACCCATTCATTTATTCATCCATCCATCCACCCATCCATCCGTTACAATTGTCTGCCAACAAACTGTATATTTAGGCTTGTTTTCACTTCCTAGTTACATTAATTCAAATTATATATTTTAAAACAAGTCATTTAATATGTTGATGTATTCATTTTTGGGGTATTAATGAGAGTTAGTCAAAACTAGTTTTAATTAATGAAGACTATTATATGTACATGTACCTACAGAAAACAGAAAAAGATAGTAGCCACTTTTACTGATGTAAGATGAGATCTCATTGTGCTTTTGATTTGCATTTCTTTGATAATTAGCGATACTGAATACATTTTCATATACCTGTTGGCCATTTGCATTTTCTCATATGGCTACTGACGTAAAGAGAAACTGACAAGTGATGGAATGAATATAGAGAAAGGGGAATACCTGTATACTGTTTGTAGAAGTGTGAATTAGTACAGCAACTATGGAAAACAGTATGAAGGTTCCTCAACAGACTAAAAATTGAACTACCATATGCTCCAGCAATCCCAATCTTGGATGTATATCTAGAAGAAAGGAAATCAGTGTATCAAAGAGATATCTGCACTTCCAGGTTTATTGCAGCATTATTCACAATAGCCAAGATAAGTAATCAACTTTAGTATCCATCATTGGATAAATGGATACAGAAAATATGTTATGTATACACAATGCAATATTATTCAGCCATAAAAAGAGTCCAATCCTGTCATTTGCATCAATGTGGATGGAACTAGAGGACCTTATATGAAGTGAAATAAGACAGACACAGAAGGACAAATTTTGTGTGTTCTCATGTGTGGGAACTAGAAAAATCTGATCTCGTAGAGATAGAGTAGAATGATGGTTACCAGAAACTGGGAAGGGTAGGGGGAAGAGGAGATGAAGAGAGGCTAGTTAATGGATAGAAAACACAGATAAGAGGAATAAGTTCCAGTGTAGGATAGCACAGTAAGATGAGTATAAGTAAAAAAAAATTTACAGTATATTTCAAAATAGCTAGAAGAGAAGATTTGGAATGTTTCCAACACAAAGGAATGATGGGAATGATGAATAGTTGAGGTGACGGATACCCTAGTTATCCTGATTTGATCATTACACATTGTATACATTACACATATGTATCAAAATATCACATGTGTCCCATAGATACATATAACTATTATGTATCAATTTTTAAAAAAGAAATAAAAAACAGAAAGAGAGCACTAGGTTTTTTTCCAGGCAAATATTAGACATTCTATGTTTAAGGTAACTTTACAACTGTGCTTTCTCGGAGAATGCCTTTTTTTGCAAGTTAACCTTGCATTCTGTCTAGTTTAACATTTGTTCTAAATTTTTCATTTTTAACATTTGTATTAAAATGAGCTTGAATGGATTTGACATCTCCCACACTGTACTTTGAGTTTCTGTTTTGGTTTCAAACAGTCATACTGTTTGAGATACCTGGGCAGTAAAAATAATTCTTATTTTAACATGTAGTTCTAAGCATAAGCTGATTAGTAATGATAAAATAATAGTAACCATCCTCTCCCCCACATTGCTTTATAGATAAAGATGAACTAAACCTCTCTAAAAGGAAGTATAAAATGCTTGCTGATAAAGTGAAGTGCTCTCAGCTATATATGAACTGTCTAGGGACTGCTAACTCCTGATGCCCAGTCATGGTAGGAGATATTTTGTTTCTTAGTTTGGTTTGTTTGGTGACCTGTTTTTATTTTCTTAGGAAGGAAACAACTAAGGGCTCAGCCATATAACAGGTACTCCTGGGGTGAAAATGCCAAAAATCCAGTTATTATATCCAGGCCACTTGCCATGTAGATTCCTTCTTTCTTAGACCACACAAATAAGCCCCATTTTACTGCTTATTTTTAGCAAACCATCACTAAAAATGTATTGTACAGTGACAGCTAAGCAAAGTATACACTTAAGTAGTACTTTCACACACACCCAAATGCAGGAAATCTTAAGTTCCTTGCTACTGTGGAGAGCCCAATAAAGTATGGAGAAGACAGATTTGCTAATTTTAAAAAAGCATTTATAAAGAGGAAGGTACGATATTGGAGAGCGAAGAGTAAACAAAGAAAAACTGATCCTAGAACTAATGTTCCCTCCCCTTCATGATGATTGAGCCTGAGAGATTCATCTAATATCTACACAGAATATGCATACCTTCTTGGCAGGATGGGGGAAAGTAGGCAGCCCTAGGGAAGCCCCTCATCAGTGAGGTGAAGAGAAGAAGAAGAAAGGTATATTGCTGTGGCTTGGGATTTGTGTTATTACAGGATGTTTGGAAACCAGACTTGAAGCTGGTCCAACAACCTGGCCAATGTGACTCTAGGTGAGACAGAGACAACCTGAACATCACACTCCTCAATTTCCCACCAGTACAGGGTCATATTATTTGGGTGAAATAAATAGTTAGGCCCTTGTTGTCATTAAAATGATCCGTAGTGTTAAGGTTGAGAATCAGATGTAAGACACAGGTGAAAATGAAGAATCCTGACAAGGGAAACAACAGCCCCATCCAGAGGCCTAGGGAGAAGAAACCAAAATACTCCATTGTAACCAAGGATCAAGCTCAAAGAATTTGCGCTGCCAAGATAGTCAGGTTTTAATTTCTAAAGAGTACAGCGCAAAGGCATTCCCTAAAATTATAAGAATGTGGTATTGCCTAAAAGATCATGAAGGTGTTAGTTTGCCAGTAATCAAAGTGATTGAGGAACATGGAAAAATATAGCTAAGTGTATATGAAATATGCATGATAAATAAGGGTTGAGCAGCTGTGCTGTAGGCTTTACAAAGAACACTGTAAGCATTCTTACTACAGTCATTTAGTTATACATTGTACAATGTAGACCTATAATCATGTATATAGTTATTTAAATATGTACATAAAATTAGTATTTTTAATGTTGTAATGAATCTTTAAGATGCTCAAATTTTTTCAAAAAATGTATGTTTAATGAAAAACTTGAGATAAAATATTTGTTGACATGAATCAACCAATATAAAGACTGCACTGATGAAATAAAAACCAAGACAATGCTGACAAAGCATCAAACAGTAATTTAAACTTTAGTAATTATTTTTAGAAGATTTTAGCAATGATGAACATGGCCTGCTGCAGAAAGCATATATAAATCATTCTGTCTGCATGGTCTTTGGTGTGTATTAAATACTTTTCTAAATTAATGTTGCTTATTTTTTGTTCAAAGTGTGTGTGTCTATGCACAGATGTACAGAAATGGATGCAATAGCCATGAATTCATATTAACAGAAAATTTTGCCAACTCTTTTATATCTGCATCATCAGATGCTTCCAAAAGAAAATCAGCATACTGTAACAACAATTAAATGTTTCCCATTCCAAGTCACTGAATCAAGAATTCACTTTTAAAGAATTATTCTACTGAAAATGAAACCTCTGAAATTAGTATGTGTCCTATTATAAATTCAATGAATAATTTCACATTAAGATAAGGTATGTGTGTTTGCAGTGATAATGCGAATACATATATGGAAGAGCATGGCAATGAAGTAAAAACCATGTCCTTACCAAATTGGAAAACTTGTTACTGGTTTGAAGAAGCACATAATTCAGAATTTTTGCCAAACAATGAAAGCTCTAGTTGGCCACAGTTCAGCATGACTGGAGAAGCCTCAAAAACTTACAATCATGGCAGAAAGTGAAGGGGAAGCAAGGCATCTTCTTCACAAGGCAGCAGGAAGGAGAAGTGCGAAGTGAAGGGGGAAGAGCTCCTTATAAAACCATCGGATTTTGTGAGAATTCCCTCACTATCATAAGGGTAGCATGGAGGAAACCACCCCCATGATATTATCTCCACCTGGTCTCTCCCTCGACATGTGGGGATTATGAGGATTGCAGTTCAAGATGAGATTTGGGTGAGGGCAGAAAGCCTAACCATATCATGTGCATAAATACTTGTAATTTTTTGAAAATGTTTTTTAAATAGAACAACTTTATAAGACCAACTATATATTACAATATTTTGTTAATAAGTATTTCAAAATTATATAATTTTAATTGCTTTAAATGCACCCTTTTACCCTCAAAGGTGTCATAGTTTGTACAACAAATTCTATAGTTATTGTATTTGATATGCTAACATTTGAAATTGCCAGTTTCCGTGAGGTAAATGTATCATATATATTTTAACTGTAAGAAAATTAACACTGAGAGAAGATAATTTCTCTAAAGATTTACTTTAAAATCTTTCCTCTAACCCATGATTACTGTATTTCCTTTAAACTGAATGATTGCTTGATTTATTAAATCTCTAAAGAAGCATTTATTCAGGGGGCTACAAGATGACATGCTCTATTCTAGGTTACGGAGTTTGAAAGTGACAAAGTACAATTATTTCCTAAGAAAAGCTCACAGTCTAATGAAGAAGATTTAAATATAAGGTGGGAATATTATAATGGGCTTGTGGAGATAAATCATGAGTGTTTATGTATGATCCAGTTAATCTTTACAGCAAGTGGGGTTAGGAAAGAAATAATGATGAAGCCATACGTTTTGTCTCCACATTATTATTTTTTTCCAGTAAAATATCAAACAAAAATTGAAGATTGCATGAAACATGTGTATATGTATATGTACAATTAAAAAATAATTATACCAAAAGCACATATTGAACAACCACGCAAGTTAAATAATATATTGACAGAAACTCAGTAGTCTCCAGGATTCCAACCAACAGTTATACTGATTTTTTTTGAACATTGTTTTAACATATATGTATATGTAACAAATAATATACTTTTGTCTGGTTTTAGACACCATGCATGGAATCATACAGTAATGTAAAGGTATTCTTTTGCATGACCTTGCCATACACTTTGGGATAGGCCTGTGAAAATACCTACCAATTTCACTCTGCATGATTATGACAATCTGGAGAGTGGCAGATGAATTTATTCTCACTACCTTCTTTTGAAAGCTGAAATGAGAAAATCACAATATTGCTATGAATTGTCACCATTACCATTTCTGGGGGAATTGTTAGAACTATACCAGGCCCTGATGAAAAAATAGCTGGTAGTATAAGTAACATGCAGACTTGGCTCAAAAGAAGTGGTTGTGTACTGAGGATAAATTCACTATATTTGCTACAGTTTGAATGTGGCCCCTCCAAAACATATATGGGAAATTAAAACCAGGGAGGGACCTGGTGGGAGGTGTTGCAGTGGTATTAAGAGGTGAGATGGCCTTTTGGGAAGTGATTAAGTCATAAAGGCTCTGACCTCAAGAATGGATAAGTGCCTTATACAAAGGGCTGGTGGGAATTAGCTTAGGCCATTTTTGCCCTTATGCTTCCACCGTGTGAGGACTCCAAGAGAAGATGCCATCTATGAAATGGGCCCTTGCCAGACACAAATCCTGCCAGTGCCTTGATCTTGAACTTCCCAGCCTCTCAAACTGTGAGAAATAAATTTCTGCCATTTATTTATTTATTTATTTAGTTGTTGTTGTTGTTGTTGTTGTTGTTTTGAGATGGAGTCTCACTCTGTGGCCCAGGCTGGAGTACAATGGCATGGTCTTGGCTGGTGCTGAGGTTTGGGCTTCCATTGATCCTGTCACCCAAATAGTAAACATAGTACCCAATAGATAGTTTTTCAACCCTAGCTACCCTCCCTGTCTTCTCCACTTCGGGATTCCCAAGTGTCTATTGTTCCCATCTTTATATCCATGTGTGCCCAATATTTGGCTCCCACTTATAAGTGAGAACACATGGTATTTGGTTTTCTGTTCCTGCATTAATTTGCTTAGGATAATGGCCTCCAGCTGCATCCATGTTGCTGCATTAGATGTGATTTCATTCTTTTTATGGTTCAATAGTATTCCATGGTGTACATGTACCACATTTGTTTTATCCATTCCACTCTTGATGGGCCTTTTGTTTGGTTCCATGTGTTTGCTATTGTGAATAGTGCTGTGATAAACATGTGGGTGCAGGTGTCATTTTGGTAGAATAATTTATTTTCCATTGGGTGTGTATCCAGTAATGAAATTCTAGATATGTCGGTAAGTCTATTTTTAGTTCTTTGAGAAATCTCCAAACTGCTTTTCATAATATCTGAAATAATTTATATTCTTACAGTGTATAAGCATTCTCTTTTTTCTGCAGCCTCTAAACATCTGTTATTGTCTGACTTTTTGATAATGGCCATTCTGATTTACATCAGATAAAAATCTTTTGGTCATGATGTATAGTACTCTGATGATTAGTAATGATGAGCATTTTTTTTCATATGTTTGTTGGATATGATGTTTGCATATCTTTTTTTTTTTTTTCTTGAGATGGAGTTGCTCTGTTGCCCTGGCTGGAGTGCAGTGACATGATCTTGGCTCACTACAACCTCCACCTCCTGGGTTTAAGTGATTCCCCTGCCTCAGCCTCCCAAGTAGTTGGGATTACAGGCATGTGCCACCACACCAGCTAATTTTTTTGTATTTTTAGTAGAGTCTGGGTTTCACCATGTTGACCAGGCTGGTCTCAAACTCCTGACCTCAGGTGATCCACGTGCCTCGGCCTCCCAAAGTGCTGGGATTACAAGCATGAGCCACTATGCCTGGCCTATGTTCTTTTGAGAAGTGTTTGTTCATATGCTTTGCCCACTTTTTAATGGAATTGTTTATTACTTTTTGTTGATTTGTTTAAGTTAATTTCAGATTCTGACAATTAGTCATTTGTCAGATGCATATTTTGCATATATTTTCTCTCCTCTTGTAGGTTGTCTGTTTATTCCATTGATTATCTCTTGTGCTATGCAAAAGCTTTTTACTGGGTCCCAAATATCAGTTTTTGTCATGTTTGCTATTGAGGACTTAGTCATAAATTATTTGCCAAGGGCAATGTCTGGGTTTTCCTAAGTTTTCTTCTAGGATTTTTATAGTTTGATATCTTACATTTAGGTCTTTAATCCATCTTGAGTTAATCTGTCTAAATGGTAAAAGATAGGAGTAGAGTTTAATTCTTCTATATGTTGTTAGCCACTTTCCCCAGCACCATTTATTGATGAGGATGTCTTTTGCTTGTTGTTTATTTATATGACTTTGCCAAAGATTGGTTGCTTCTAAGTGTGTATGGTGTTGTTTCTGGGTTTCCTGTTCTGTTTTATTGGCCTATGTATCTATGTTTGTACCAGTATCATCCTGTTTTGGTTACTGTAGGCTTGTATTATATTCTTGTAGTATGTTATGAAGTTGGGTAATGTTATATGTCTGGATTTGCTCCTGTTTCCTAGGATTGCTTTGGGTATTTGAGCTATTTTTTGTTCCATTTGAAAATTTTAGAATAGCTTTTTTTTTTTCTAATTCTGTTAAGAATGATGTTGGTAATTTGATGGAAACTGCATTGATGCTGTTTATTGCTTTGGGCAGTATGGACATTTTAAAAATATTGATTCTTCCAATCCATGAGCATGGGATGTCTGCCAATTTTTGTGTAATCTATGACTTCTTTTAGCAACGTTTTGTATTTCTCCTTATACAGATATTTGACTTCCTAGATATTTTGTGTGTGTGTCTCTTGTAGATGGGATTGTGTTTTTTATTTCATTCTCAGTTTGAATGTTATTGATGGATAGAAATGCTATTGATTTTATATTTTTATGTTTTGATTTTGTGTCCTGAAACTTTACTGAAATCACTTATCAGGTCTATGAGTCTTTTGGCAGAATCTTTAGGGTTACTAGGTATAGAATCATAACATCAGAAAAGAGAGATAATTTGACTTCCTCTCTTCTTATGTGGAGGCCTTTTATTTCTTTCTCTTGCCCACTTTTTCTTCCTAGGACTACCAATACCATGTTGAATAGGAGTGGTGAGGATGGACATCCTGTCATGATACAATTCTTAGGAGAAATACTTCCAACTTTTGCCCATTCAGTATGATATTGATTGTGGGTTTGTCATAGATGGCCCTTATTATTTTGATGTATGTTCTTTCAGTGTCTACTTTCTTGAGGGTTTTTATACTGAAGGGATGTTGGATTTTATTGAAAGCTTTTTCAACATCTATTGAGATGGTCATATGATTTTGTTTTTAATTCCATTTATGTGATAAAATGCATTTATTGGTTTGCATATGTTGAGTTATCCTTGCATCGCAATAATAAATCCTACTTATAGTGGTGAATTAACTGTTTGATATGCTGTTGAATTCAGTTTGCTAGTATTTTCTTGAGGAATTTTGCATCTGTGTTCATCACAGACATTGGCCTGCGGTTTTCTCTTTACATTGTGTGTTTGCCAGGTTTTGATATTGGGGGTATCTGGTAGAATAAGTGGGGAGTTCCTCTTCCTTGAGTTTTTGAAGTAATTTCAGTAAAATTGGACCAGCTCTTCTTTGTATGTCTGGTAGAATTTGGCTGTGAATCCATTTGCCTTTAATTCTGCTTAGGTGGTCAGTCACATTTATTTACTTGCATAGGTTGAATCATCCTTGCATCCCAGGAATAAAGCTCACTTGACTGTGATGGATTATGTTTTTATGTGCTGCTGGATTCAGTTTCCTAGCGTTTTGTTGAATATTGAATATTTTTACATCTATGTTCATCAGGGATATTGGCCTGTAGTTCTCTTTCTTTTTTTTTTTTTTTTTTTTTTTTTTTTTTTCTTTTTTTTTTTTTGGTGTGTGTGTCACTTGCAGATTTTGGAATCAGGCTCATATTGGATTCATAGAATAAGTTATGACGGAATTCCTCTTTCTTATTTTTTTTTGTAAATTGTTTCAGTAGAATTGGTACCAACTCGTCTTTGCACATCTGGTAGAATTTTGCTGCGAGTCCATTTGGCCCAGGGCATTTCTTGGTTGGTAGGTTTTTTTGTTTGTTTGTTTTTAGTTTTTTTTTTTTTTTATTACTGATTCAATGCCATAACTCATTATTGCTTTGTTCAGGTTGCTATTGCTTTCTGGTTCAATCTTGGGAGGTTGTGTGATTCCAGAAATTTATCCACTTCCTCTAGATTTTCTAGCTTTTGCATTATAGAGACTCAGAGTAGTGTCAGAGCATCTTTTATATTCCGTGGGATTGTTTGTTATGTCACCTTTGTCATTTCTCATTGCACTTATTTGGATTTTCTCTCATTTTTTCTTTGTTAATCTAACTAGTGGTCTACCGATCTTTTATCCTTTCAAAAAATCAACTTTTCATTTTGTTGATCCTTTGTATGACTTTTTTGTCTCCAGTTTGTTTAGTTCTGCTCCGTCTTTACTTATTTCTTTTCTATTGCTAGCTTTAGGTTTAGTTTGTTCTTGTTTTTCTAATTTCTTTAGGTAATACGTTATGTTGTTAATTGTAGCTCTTCTTCTTAATGTAGGTACTGTAAGCTTCCCTCTTTTTTTTTTTTTTTTTTTTTTTGAGACGGAGTCTTGCTCTGTCACCCAGGCTGGAGTGCAGTGGCATGATCTTGGCTCACTGCAAGCTCCGCCTCCCGGGTTCACGCCATTCTCCAGGCTCAGCCTCCTGACTAGCTGGAACAACAGGCGCCCGCCACCGCGCCCGGCTTATTTTTTGTATTTTTAGTAGAGACGGGGTTTCACCGTGGTCTTGATCTCCTGACCTTGTGATCCGCCCGCCTCGGCCTCCCAAAGTGCTGGAATTAGAGGCTTGAGCCACCGCGCCCGGCCAAGCTTCCCTCTTAACATTTCTTTTGCCAGATCCCAAAGATATTGATATATTGTATCTTTATTTTCATATGTTTTAAATAATTTTAAATTTCTTCTTTAATTTGATTGTTGGCCCAAGTCATTCTAAGGAAGATACTTAGTTTCTAGGTAACTGTGTAGTTTTATGAGTTCCTCTTGCTACTGATTTCTATTTTTATCCCACTGTGGGGTAAGAAGATGCTTGATACGATTTCAATATTTTTGAACTTTTTGAGACTTGCTTTATGACTCAGTATGTGGTCAGTATTAGAGTATATTCCGTGTGCAGAACAGAGAATGCATATTCTGTAATTGTTGGGTGGAATATTCTGTAAATGTCTATTAGGTCCAATGGATCAAGTATTGTATTTAAATATAGATGTCATTTTTAGTTTTTGCCTCAGTCTAATGCTAATGCTAATGCTGTATAATGTTGTCAATGGGGTGTTGGAAGTCCTTCACTATTATAGTGTGGCTGTCTAAAACTTTTTTTGGGGCCTAAGAATAATTGTTGTATAAATCTGGGTGTTCCCATATTGGGTATGTATGTATTTAGCATCAGTAAGCCTTCCTTTAAAATTGAAACCTTTATCATTATGTAATTCTCTTCTTTGGGAATTTGACTGTTGTTTAAAGTTTGTTTTATCTAAGAATAATGACCCCTGCTTTTTTTCATTTTCAGTTTGCATGATATAACTCTATCCCTTTACTTTGAGCTTATGGGTGTTATTACATGAGAGATGGATCTCTTGAAGACAGCAGAAGGTTGGGCTTTTAAAAAATCCAATTTGCCACTCTATGTTTTTTACATGGAGCTTTTAGGCCTCTTACATTCAAGGTTAATATTGATAAGTGAAGATTTGTTCCTGTCATGGTGTTGACTGAGTTACTCTGCAGTCTGGATTGTATAGTTGCTTTATGGGGTTTGTGATATATGTACTTATGTTTTTTTTTATGAGACAGAGTCTTGCTCTGTCACCCAGGCTGGAGGGCAACCCAGATTCAAACATTCTCCTGCCTCAGCCTCCCGAGTAGCTGGGACTACAGGCGCACACCACCATGCCCAGCTAATTTTTGTGTTTTTAGTAGAGATGTTTTTCACCATGTTGGCCAGGATGCTCTTGATATCTTGACCTTGTGGTCTGCCTGTCTCGGCCTCCCAAAGTGCTGGTTATGTGTGCTTTTGCATAGCAAGTATTGTTCGTTTGCTCCCATGTTTAGAATTCCCTTAAGCATGTCTTGTAGGGATGAATTCCCTTAGTGATTGCATAATTGATTGTCTGGGAAAGACTTTATTTCTCTTTAGTTTACGAAGCATGGTTTGGTGGGATATGAAATTCCTGGCAGGAGTTTCTTTTCTTTAAGAATGCTGAAAACAGGCTGGGTGCAGTGGTTCATGCCTGTAATCCCAGCATTTTGGGAGGCCGAGGCAGGCAGATCACTTGAGGTCAGGAGTTCGAGACCAGCCTGGCCAAGATGATGAAACCCCATCTCTACTAAAAATACAAAAATGAGCCAGGCGTGGTGGTGCATGCCTATAGTCACAGCTATTTGGGAGGCTGAGGCATGAGAATCACTTGAACCCGGGAGGTGTAATTGCAGTGAGCCAAGATTGTGTCACCGTACTCCAGCCTGGGTGACAGAGCGAGACTCCATCTCAAAAAAAAAAGTGCTGAGAAAAGGCTTCAATCTTTCAATCTCATCTGGCTTGTAAGATTTCTGCTGAATAGTCTGCTGTTAGTCTGATGAGATTTCCCCTTATAGTTAATATGGTCCCTTTCTCTAGGTGCCTTTAAGATGTTTTTTCCTTTTGTGTTAACCTTGGAAAATCTGATGACTATGTGGCTTGGTTATGGTTGTATTGCAGAGAATTTTGCAGGAGTTTTTTTTGTATTTCTTATATCTGCAGGTCTACTTCTCTAGTAAGATTGGTGAAACTCCCATGGATTTTATCCTCAAATATATGTTCCAAGTTGTTTACTTTCTCTTCTCTCTCAGGAATTTCAATTAGTTGTTGGTTTGGTCGCTTTACATAATCCCACATTTCCTGGAAGCTTTGTTCATTTTTTAAAATTCTTTCTTATTTATCTTTGACTGGGTTGATTCAAAGGACTGGTCTCTGAGCTCTGAAATTCTTTCTTCTGCTTCATCTAGTCTGTTTTTAAGGCTTCAAACTGTATTTTGAAATTTCTGCATCAAAATTTTTAATTCCAAAATCTGTTTTTTTCTTAATATAACTATGTTGTCTTTCAAATCCTGGATCACTTTTCTGGCTTCATTGGGTTGGGTTTCAACTCTCTCTTGGATCTCGCTGAGTTTCCTTGCCATCTATGTTCTAAATTCTGTATCTATCATTTCAGACATTTCAATTTGGTTAGGATCCATTGCTAGGGAGCTAGTGCAACTCTTTGGAGGTGATAAAACACTGTGACTTTTTGTATTTCCAGAGTTCTTGCACTGATTCCTTTTTATCAGAGGGAGCTGATACTTATTTTTATTTTTGAATTTGCTGTTGTTTGAATGGGGCTTTTCATGTTTTATTCTTTTGTCCCCTTAGGGTATGAATGTGGTATACGTTGTGTATGATGGGTTGGCTTCATTTCTGGGTATGTTCCAGTAGGGAGATAGGTTTCAATATGGAAGGGGTTTCCCAGGCATTGCTTTTTGTAGTATTTGTTTGGTGGTGTAATACAGCTGTAATCCAATAGGTGATGTATAATAGTAAGAGTCAATATGTGGGCTCTTAGCAATACCTGCCCACTGAAGGGCCAGAGAAGCCTGAAAAGCACCATCCCCCATTTCACCCTCACCTTCAGCCCCAGTAGAGCTGCTGGAGAATCTCAGTAAGTAGCCTCTTTTAGCACATGCTTATCAGGTCCCAATTCGAAGAGCCACCGCCTTGTCTGCAACAGTGCATTAGCGGGGGAAGGGGAGGAGCCAGAGATGACTCCCAGCCCATCCAGAAGCTTTGGTGGTGCCCCCTTCAGTGACTAGTGCCGTGTTCGTGTTTGCTTTGTCCCAAGACTCACACTGATGAGCTGTACTACCTCACACTTTAGGGGCCAGCTGCACTGAGGGTTAGGACACCACGGGACCTGAAACTCCCTGGTGACCTACTGGCTCCCTGTGCTTGCCAGAGTCAAATCTGGTCACAGGGTATATTAGCACGTGGTCTGGTAACACAATGGCTTAGGGGTGGAAGACTACTGGGCAGGGAAGTGGCACCACAGTTGTACCATCAGAATGGTGCCCACAGACTGAGGTTTTCAGCCCTGCAGGCAACCATGGGGCCTGCCTAGCTAGTGTTCCCCTGACTCGGTGGGTCTCCCTCTAGCCCCTACCCCACAGCAGCCCCCACCAGCTAAGGCTTGCTCCATTTGCACTCAGATTGCTAAGCTGTTTTAGGTGTTTCAGGCCATGGGACTCCTTGAGGGAGAATTCTTGGCTATCAGGTCACACACTTCCCAGGCTGGTCTTGAGAGGGGAGGAGTGCCCTGCTCTTCCTCTGGCACACAAACCCACATCACACTCCTCTATGTGGGGCACTAGAGACTGTGCTGTGGGCACCCTCCCTTGGGAACAGTGAGGCAGGCAGTCTTGGGAGGGACCTGCAGGTAATGGGGAACATGGAACAAATGCACCTCGGTCCAGCAGCAATGGTGGTGGGGCCTGTCCTGGGCCCTGCCCTCTCCCAGCTGGCAGACAGCAGTGATTGTAGCTGTTCAGTACAAGGTGGAGAGCCTTGGAGATGGGCATGTATGTTCATGCTATGCTGCATCTATACAGCACAGCAAAGCCTTCTGGGCTCCATGCTGGTTCAAGCTGGCCTCTGTTTGTTCTCCGAGCAGCTCCCCTTATCAATCCAACTGTCTGTTGGGGTCGGAGCCACCCCGCCAGTCCAGCTCTTTGTGGGGGTCATGGAAACTTCTGTAACTAAGAACTCATGAGTCCATTGCAGGAATGTAGTGCCCCCAGGAGTGTAGTGAGTAGTTCCTTCACTCTTCCCTTCCTTCAGTCCAGTCTGGGTCCAGGGGCTGGTCTGGGAACCCAGCAACTATGAGCAGGGTGCCTTGCTCCTTCCCTTTTAATCCATGGTGTCTGTGTCCCCTCTATTGAACCTCAGTATTTTCTCCCCAAAGATCTGTTTGAATTGTGAAGGTTTCTTGATATTTCGGTTCCTCTTCATAGAAGAGGGGCCCTCCGGTGGCTTCTAGTTGGTCATCTTGCCCCCGACTCCTTGTTTATCTTACAATGAAAGCTTGTACCATTTGATGCATATCTCTCCATTTCCTCTACCTTCAGACCCCTGGTAAGCTCCATTCTATTCTTTGCTTCTACAAGTTTGACATTTTTAGTTTCCACATATCATTGAGATCATGAAGTATTTGTCTTTTTGCATCTGGCTTATTTAGTTTAGCATAATGTCTTCCAGGTTCATCCAGGCTATTACAAATGGCAATATTTCCTCTTTTTATGGTCGAACAATGTTCCACTCTATGTGAAAAATATTATCACACACATAGAGTGGAATATTATTCAGTCATAAAAACATACACAAAAGCACAGAGACTCATGAATATGTATGTGTGTTTGTGTCTGTGTATAAACATTTTCTCTATCCATTTCTCCACAATGGACACATAGATTGTGTCCATATCTTGGCTATTGTGAACAATGCTGCAATGAACATGAGGGTGCAGATAGCTCTCCAACATACTGATTTCATTTCCTTTGGATACATACCCAGAAGTGGGACTGCTGGATTGTATGGTAGTTCTATTTTTAATTTTTGGGGAACCTCCATACTGTTTTCAGTGGATAGAAAAGCTGTCATCACAACTCCATGTTTAAAAGTATATGAAGGCACTGAAGGAATGCACGCAGAGGAATTCATTGAAGAAATCAGAGTAGAGTTAATGTCCTCAGTACCTGCATTCAAAATTCTCAATTTTTCACAAGTTAGGGACACAAACACAGGCTTGACTGAGTAGATATGAAACTGTTTGGTATTTATTAGAATTTATGCAATTGCCTCTCTTCAGACTTTAGAAGTGTATCCATGAGCTCATTAGATATCCTGTCTTTCTAAAAAAATTACAGAACATTATGATAGAAATTTTAAATTTAAATATGCCATTATTAAAGTGTTTTTGAAGTGGAGGCTGAGAAAGACACTACCTGTAATAACTAGAACAGTTGTCATTCAAATAATTGTAGACAGATTGCCATATCTCTTAAAACAACTTTGCTAGATATTAAATGTCTGTAAGTCTAAAAGACAAGCAGAAGTATAATCAGCTCAGGAAACAATTGTATGCATAATAGCTAAAAAGGCAATGATGAATAATGCATATGTTGTTATTTACATAATTACTTGCATTTGGGTTTTTTATGTTTGTCTACTTCTCTAGGATAAGATAGGATGCTGTAAAAGCCATGAGATTAAAATAAATATGATTACATAAATAATTTGTTCTTTCAAAGACTCATTTTTGCCAGTGATATAATATTGTATGGAATTTGTCTGAGGACATGGAGTTCTTGAGCTCTCCAACCAAGATAAGATATCCTGAAAATTTAACCTTAACATATTGTCTTTTTGTTATATCTTACTTAGTTTTTTTTTTTTTTTTTTGAGACCAAGTTTCATTCTTGTTGCCCAGGCTGGAGTGCAGTGGCACAATCTCGGCTCACCACAACTTCCACCTCCCAGGTTCAAGCGATTTTCCTGCCTCAGCCTCCCTAGTAGCTGGGATTACAGGTGCCCACCACCATGCCTGGCTAATTTTTTATATTTTTTTAGTAGGGACGGGTTTCACTACGTTGGCCAGGCTGGTCTCGAACTCCTGATTTCAGGTGATCCACCAGCCTCAGCCTCCCAAAGTGCTGGGATTACAGGTGTGAGACACCATGCCCAGCTTACTTAAATTTTACACACACTACTTGGGCACCAAAAACGGGCAGGAGTTTCATTCTCTTAAGGATATAGATGTGCCTTTTGCACAGCTGACTCCCTTGGGACCTTGACTTTGCCGGTGAAATCCCAACAACCTTTCTCTTTTGTTTTTCACTGTGATCCAGCTGAACAGAATTGTATCCAATAGTTGGTGAACAGAAATTCCTTTTTACAGTGTTTAGAAAGTGTTTAAAGGGACCAAAACTGGATAAAACCCAAAATGTAATTTAAAAAGAGTTTTCTGAAATGTCATATACTTTATGTCTAAGGGTCTTACCAGAGTTTAGGAGCTTGCCTTTCTCCATGACTTGTTTTCATGCACTTATTGTTTAATCAGCTGATTGACTGATAAACATCGGTACTTATACATATTTGTAAGTTGTGGCAAATGTGTTCTTTCTGAACTTCAGAGTCTTGCCATTACTATCAGCTTAATGTACTGGTTCTTTATTTGCTGATTTCTGACTCATTGACTCAACTCCCACCCAACACACACTTTTTTTTTGTTAATTTGCCATATACATTCAGTTATATAATGTGTGTGTGCTTGTGGCTATCCTTTAAATGGTATCTATAGTCACTTCAATCAGCATGTTAGCATATAGCAATAATAAAATGATAAAACATCTGCAGAAAAGTTTTGTATGAATTTTTCATGTAAATCTTAAAATATAGAAAACTATGCTAATTTCTATTATACTTTCCTCTAATGTGCTGTTGCCTCACTTTCTTCTATTATTTATTCTTATAAATATTTTACTAAAAAATTAAAAATTATATGATGATATTAACCTAGTAATGTGCAGCCAACATATTTTACACAGCATTGAAACCTACATAAATGGGTTAGGGAAAATGCTGTGAATTTGGGAAGAATAAGGAGAATAAAATTGGTTTAAATCATGGTTCTAATATTTACCACTGCCATCAGCATGTGTCTTAAAGCTAAAATGAGATAATCAACTGATACCCATCATAGCAATTTTTCCAGTTTTTAAATTTACAACTACAAGTCTCTTATTCATCTAGGAATGGGCTAAACCTCATTTTTAATAGAGATAGCTGGAAGTGAAAATTCATATTTGAATTCCTTTAGTAAAGATTAATAAAGTGAAATCCAAGTGAACAATAAAAAGAAAACAAACAAACAGATGTTTATTCTCTTTCTCAGAGATATATTAATAGTAATGTATTCATTATTGACATGAATGCAAACCATTGTGTTACTACTTTTGAACACATGCATCTAAAAATTTGTTTATATATTGAGCAAGGTTAGTAAATGAAAAGTTGCTAGTTAATACATATGACAAGAATTTGTGAAATTATATGAACAAGCCCTACCACAATCAGATAACCACAGCAACAGCATTGCTTCATGACACTTTCTCACTAGGAGGGTCCATTGCTAGGAAGAAAATTGTCTCTTATATTTACTGCTCAACACTGAACTTGGAAGAGTTGTTGGAAATGTATGTAGAAAGAACACAAGTATGTGACAATTATATGTTTATTTTAAACATATGAAAAAATTAGGTGAATAAGTGACATATTTGATATCTCTCTCTAATAATATCTATTATGGTAATATTACATGTAATTACATATTAATTGTACATAAATAATATATATTATAATATATATAATTACGTATTAATAGTACATAATAGGTATTATATAATATTATGTATACTTTATATAATATTATGTGTGTGTGTATATATATGTAGAACCAAACTTTATTCTAAAAGGATTAAATTGTAACTGGAAAATGATGGAAAATAATGCATTGGTAATTTAAAAAATGATTAAAGATGGAAACAATGGTTGAATGACTAAGTAGGAGCAAGGACGCCTTAAGTAAAATAAACACATCTTGAAGCCAGGAGTGAGGCATGATGGACAGTGGTGCCATCCAAAGATTAGTTTTAGTTCTTCTATGGGCACATGGTAGGATTATATTTTCATGCTTCCTTGAAGTTAGGTAGGGTCAAGGGAATAGATTTGGTCAATAAAATGTGAGCACAAGTGACATTTGTTATTTCTGAGAGGAAGTTTGAGAGCCACTGAATACTTTTCCATTCTTTCTTTTCTTGTGCCATGATGACCAGCAACGTTTGTGATGCTTAATGCTCTTTCATCATATTTCCAAAAGAAAAATATGCTAAGGTAGATGCATAGCATGAGTAGAAAGTAAACTTTTGGGCTGGTCAGGGTGGTTCATGCCTGTAATCCCAACATTTTGGGAGACTGAGGCGAATGGATTCCTTGAGCCCAGGAGTTCAAGACCAGCTTGGGCAACATGGCGAAACCTCATATCTACAAAAATGCAAAAATTATCAGGGCAGTTGTCCTGTTATCCCAGCTACATGCATGTTGTCCCAACTACTCTGGAGGCTGAGGTGGGAGGATCACCTAAGTACGCAGGAAGGTCAAGGCTGCAGTGAGACATGAATGTGCCACTACAGGCCAGCCTGGGTGCCAGAGTGAGACCCTGTCTCAAAAAGTAAAATAAAATAAACTGCTGTTTTAAGGTTCTGTGATTTGGGATTGTTCATTACTATTGCAAAATCTAGCCTCACCTGAATAATATATAAGGTTGTACACAAAACCCATGGTGTGAAATCCTCAATGACTAATAGAAGTGATTTGAAAATTGAGCTCTGCATTTTCTAGAAAACAACACAAAATGGGAAACCTGTTATATCAAATTTTTATAAGAAGTTCACACTAAAGATCCTGGTAGTTGAAGGAGGGCATAGTTATCAGGCTTTATAGCTATTGTCACACTGTTTCTCTTTTTTTTTTGAGACGGGGTCTTGCTCTGTCGCCCGGGCTGGAGTGCAGTGGCCGGATCTCAGCTCACTGCAAGCTCCGCCTCCCGGGTTTACGCCATTCTCCTGCCTCAGCCTCCCGAGTAGCTGGGACTACAGGTGCCCGCCACCTCGCGCGGCTAGTTTTTTTGTATTTTTTAGTAGAGACGGGGTTTCACCATGTTAGCCAGGATGGTCTCGATCTCCTGACCTCGTGATCCGCCTGTCTCGGCCTCCCAAAGTGCTGGGATTATAGGCTTGAGCCACCGCGCCCGGCCCACACTGTTTCTCTTTAAACAGAGAAGTTCTTTGCTGCTCTTTTGTCATTTTGTATTTCCCTGACTTTAGTATAGAATATTTTCCAGGGAATAAATTCAAGTTACTTTTGTAATTCCTTCACCCTTACAATCAAATCTTGGACATGATGTCCGGCATAGCCAGACCTTGGTGGCAGGAGATTAGGGTCTCTTTAAATGCTATCATTGAGACCCTCTGAGTTAATAGCTGACTAGAGTTTGTTGGTTTCTTTGTTAAGGGAGACAATCACAATTTATACCATGAACTAACTTCAACATCTTTGTAATTACAAAATTATATGTTTCAAATACTACCACTATTCCATAAGCTATTGAACCCTTTTCATTCTAATCCCCAATATTAAAAAAATTAATTATTATGGGCATATAATAGTTGTATATACTTATGGGGTACATGTGATGTTTTGGTATAGACATAAATTGTGTAATGTATGTCGGGGGGTTTGGGAATCCATCACCTCAAGCATTTATCATTTCATTGTGAAACGTTCCAAATTCATCTTTCAGTTATTTTCAAGCACTAGAGAGACACACAGTACACCAGCTATTGGACACTTGTGGTCATGTGAGCAATAAGTGATCCAGTTCCACAAGTCCATCCTTAGAACCTGCTTTCTAGGACCACTTGTGGTAATAGTTGTCCTAGGTTTGGTTTCCCCAGAAGCCAGCGTTGAGATAAGTGTTTGAGTGAAAAAGTTTATTTGGCAGTTTTCCCTGCAAGGCACCCATAGTGGGTGGGGTGGGGAACTGAGACAGATTAAGGCTGAAATCCAATCACGATGCATTATTGAACAGATTATTACTGTGGGCATTAAGGGATCCATCCTTCAGAGTCCTTCTTTGAGACTTTACTGAGTACAATTCAGAATTGTTTCTCCTGGGGTTGTGGAAGTTGGGATATTCACAGAACAAGACTTTTTTCTGTAATTGGTTGAGAATTTTTTTTTGATACTCCCAGGTATCATGGCCTACCTCATGTGAAGGCAAAGATCTGCTGTCAGAAAGAAACCCTCAGATTTTTGTAGCAGTATGGTGAAGGCTTACAGCGTAGACTGCTTGTAGACTGGATATAGGCTGTGCACCAAAACTCGTGGACTCGAGCAATCCTCCCATCTTGGCCTCCCAAAGTGCTCGGATTACAGACTAGAGCTCCAGTGCTTGGCCTAAGTAATAGTTTTTATATTTTTGGTTTTTTACATGTCTTTTTTGTTCATGTATTCTTCATGGCTTTTCATACAACAACATTGATTTAACCAAGCAAAAATAAATTCAATTAGTTTTCCTTCCAAGATGATAGCACTTCCTGCTCTCCTACTTACCTGAGATATGGAGGAATAGAAAGGACAAGAAAGAGAACTAGAGAATCCAGTCTACTATAAGCTTTTCTTTAGTTATTGTCAGCAATTATTACTGAATAATGATCCAACATAGTCCAGCAGACCTTTAATCTCTTAGCTGTGCCCTTGCATTCTGTATCCCTTTAAATGCCTCAGTGATATTCTATACTCTGATTTCATGTTATCACTTTTTTCAGTCTATTTTCACATGCTTAGTTATTGTTCGTCAGGCCAGATAATTGAGCCATGGTGGTGGAATTATAACATTTAACAATTATCATACTAAGTGAGAAATTTTCTTGGAAACAGAGTAAATTCAGCCAGGCTTGGTGGCTCACTTCTGTAATCCCAGCACTTTGGGAGGCTTAGGTGGGAAGATCACGAAGTCAGGAAATTGAGACCATCCTAACCAACATGGTGAAACCCCATCTCTACTAAAAATACAAAAATTAGCTGAGTGTGGTGGCACACGCTGTAGTTCCAGCTACTTGGGAGGCTGAGGCAGAAGAATCGCTTGAACCCAGGAGGCGGAGGTTGCAGTGAGCCAAGATCACACCACTGCATTCCAACCTGCCAACAGGGTAAGACTCCATCTTAAAAAAAAAGAAAAGAAAAGAAAAGAAAAAAAAGCTAGAGTAACTTTTTAACTCAACATTTTAGGCTTATTTTGTTGTTCTATTCTTAAAGCATTTATTGACTACAGAACCTATTTTGTAATATTAGTAATTGCTCAGAAACATATATTTTGATGAAAAACATTTATTTCAATAATATAGAACATGTATGTTTGTATCTGTATGTGTTTCTATACATAGAAGCACATTACTAAATACCCCACTGTGAAAATCTTAATGTGTATTACTAAACACATATTTTAAACCTGAACTTCCCAAGTGTAGATTTAACAGTAAAATTAGAAAATTTTAGAAGACATAATTAAAATATTTAAAGGTAAGAATAAAGAAAGCTTGCATAGTAGAAGGTAAAATTAAGCAATAGAACTGTTTTCCAGGATATTTCTAGAATTCTTGATTATTAAAAAAAGTGTGTGTATATATGTGTATATACATATATAATTCTACATAAGGAACAGGACTGAGTTTATACTCACTAGATATAAAAGTCCTTATATTTCTTAGTGTGAATTATATTGTTGGGAATATTTTGTCATTTGAGAAATATTAAAGTTATGCTAATATATTATGCACATTCTTCAATTAAGTTTGACACTGCAAAACATACATGTATAATTGATCTTCTTTCATATTAAAATAAACTGTAAATAGCAAAGAATAGTACATTGGGTGTTTAGTCTCAGGTGAGCATTAAGTTCAAATAAACCCCATTACTTTTCAATGTTATTTCACAAATGATTGCAATATGCAATATTATCAGATCATATTCCTGGGTTTGTAAGAATGGGTAGCTTATCTAGCTAATAACAGGCCATGCATATTTTTACCAAAAATGTTGCTAATGTTAGCAGTAGAGTAAGTGGATAATTTGCTCTGTTTAACCCAATACTAATTTATTGAACTATTGGTCATCTTTAACAATTTACAATGTATTCATTATAAAGTGGAAGTGTTAAATGGGTTTTTGATGGAATAAGGACAAGAGGAAAGTGGATCCTTTTTAAAGTAGGGTAAAAAAAATGCAATCATTGGAAGAAAGATCTCTAAAACTTATATTGACTTGCTTAGAAAATATTGTTTTTCTAAAATTCTTTATGTTATATGATTTACTTTAACAAAATCACTTTAAAATCTAGTATAACCTATTTCATTCTCTAGTCCCCTCACAGTTTTATCTCATGATTTGGTGTATGAAGGTTTTATTGTGAATATAAGAATTCAACTTGAGCCAGCTTAAACATATAGACAGTCCAACAAAGAAATTGACTATATGTAGACTAAGTTTTGTCTGTAGCTTTTAAAATGAAATTTGAGGCAGAAATTCAAGTGGGCATCATTGAGAGAAAGTGAAATGAAAAACAGGAACAAAAAGAATCATGTGAAATGTAAAATGTAAACCCTCCAACTCTCCTCTGTCTCTCATTGTCGATTAATGTTTCTGAGATGAGCCTTCTGTTACTTGGTTAACATGGCAGAAAATGGCTGCCCATAAATCCTGAGTTTGTGTATCTCCACCATTCAAATGTCTTCCCCTTAGATATCCTTCTTGAACTTGCCAGCTATTGAATTTTCCATGAGTGAGTCATCAATCCATCTTTCAGGACAGAATTAAGTCCTGTGGGGAGTTACTTCTAATCACCCAACTGTGGCATAGTTCATACCTAAATGTGTTTTCATATACTAGAGATTCCTAAATGGTTATTTTGAGCTTACAGCTTCCTTCTTACTATATTTTATCAGTGGATGAATGGTATATAGGTATGTGGCTGGGACATTTATGCACCTAGTGTTTTGGTCTTTAAACACCTAATGCAGGTAAATGTAGGCTAGGGTATGTAAACTATCTGGCCCTATAATCATTCTGAGATATATTTCTGATTTATTTGTGCAATCATCTGTGAAACTTGCCACAAGATAGTTGAGTACAGAAGATTTGAATATTAAAGAAGAGAGTTGGCTAATTCAATATGTAATTTCTGATAAAGATATTTTCATAAATTGTTTTCCAGTGTTCGGTCAGCCTTTTTTCTTCCAAACATACTTGCTTGAATTATATTTTGCCTCTGCTATTTTCCATTATGCAAATGAGTGGTATATGGATATGGGGCAGGGGCATTTAAATACCTAGTATTTATGCAAATGAAAAACTCCTCACCAGTGGTTAAAAGGCCTTGGTTGAATTTGGCTGAATACCAAGCAGCCATTTTTAGGTCAATATCCAACAGCACATGCATAGTTCACCATGCTTCATTAGAGAACATTTTTCATTTGCTCGTTAGTTTTTGGTGCAACCTATTTTGAAACTGGGCAAAGGTTTTCATTCTAAGCTGTCTGTAATTAAAATACATTTCTGCAGCCTTTCTGTCTATTTAAATATACCTTCTAACATTTTACTACCTGAATCTGGAGAACAGGCCATAAAACATTAAATATGAGAAAACTGGGAAATGTAACACACTATAAATGCATGAAGGTAGGGGCTCAAAATGTGTGGACATAAAGATTTTATTTCATTACATAGATTTAAATGAAGAGCGTGTTATGTGGATCTTTGCTTTCAAAGTGAACTATCATTTTTAAGCAAGAAGAAGAAAATGCTTGACCATTATGAAGAAAACATTACATCTTAAGAACAATTCAAAAGAATCAAGATAATGGCTATGTAATAATAAGCATAAAACTCCAAATTTCCTCCCCAAATCCCAATACGAGTGTTGTAAATATTTTTTAAAAAGTATATAGTGTTTCTTGTTTTTGTTTAAAAATTTCTCCTTGAAAGGTAATAAAAGATGATTGTGTGTGTGTGTGTGTGTGTGTGTGTGTGTCTGGCATAAATAGTAAAATTATCTAAAATATGTATGATACATCTTAGAAAAACTTGTTTTTTAAGGGCACATTTTAAATACTGTTTTATGCTTTTCTGTGTGAGTTTAAAAATGGCTTCCATTTTATTTCATATAAGTCTTATGTTGTCTTATTATTATCTTCTATTCTTAAATGAGGAATCTCAGACTAGAAAAGCAAACGAATGACTTAACCAGAGTCACACAGAAAGTAAGTACAAAAGTCTCCAGACACTAAATTTATCGAACTTGAGTAAATTATTTGATGGTGCTTTAAATCACAGAAAAGGCACTGCATTATTATCGCAATATCAGTATTGAAAAGTGTTTAACACTAAACACAGTCTTTTATGATTTTTTGTAGAACTGGTAATGCTTCTAGTGGTAATGACAATGCTGAAGAAAATCCGACTGGTAGTATACTAGAAAAACACTCCAGGATCATGTGCTGTCTAAGATACCTGTTGAAACATGCAGAGAACTAAAACGCAAGACAAAACAAAAATCAACAACAAAAAATAAATCAAAACCAAAACAAATAAAACAAATTTAATGTATGTTAGAAAAGTGATGCTAAGTAATGAGTTGGATTTAACTGTGTGTGCATTTGAATGATGAGCATAAAGCATTTCAAAGGAAAGACAGTAAGTGTGGGATCACAAAATAACTTCAGGAACTCCAGGTGAAATGAATTTGTAATTTTTGGGGTAACACATTTACCTTGAGCTAAGAGACAGACAAAAAAGAATTTGCTATAAGAAAGTGAATAATCTCTAAACTAGCTATATTCTATGAAATGTATACAATTTTAAACAGTAAACTGGTTTTCTACCAAGTATATTATATAGTAGAAAAATACACTTAAATTTAGATTTAAGTTTTTCCCTCGATTCTTAAGTCCATTCACTACACTAGAAAAAGAGGATTAATCACATCTTCTACTGTGAAAAATCTCACATTTTTCCAGATAATAGCCCATAATTGACTTAAAGGAGAAGCACTGGTCTGCCAGCTGTGTGAAATCTAAATACCTCATGTGTTAGACTGGAAATGAGTATCTGCCCACAGATGTGTGAATAAAATACAGTTTGTAAAAGCATTTTATGAACTTCAAAGCACTATACAGATGACAACTATTATTTTTAGTGAACTGTGATATGGAAATATATTAGAAATAAAGTTTTCCTAGTGGACTTTCCAAATAAATCATTATAATCTCATGAATAATTATAAGAGCTTCCATGTATTCATTCTGAGTCTGCTGGGTGTACTTGTTTTTGGTCTTTAAGATACTTTTGTTTGTTTGTTTGTTTGTTTGTTTGCTTTTGTGACGGAGTCTCGCTCTGTCGCCCAGGCTGGAGTGCAGTGGCGCGATCTCAGCTTACTGCAAGCTCCGCCTCCCGGGTTCAGGCCATTCTCCTGCCTCAGCCTCCCAAGTAGCTGGGACTACAGACGCCCTCCACTGCGCCCGGCTAATTTTTTGTATTTTTCGTGGTCTCGATCTCCTGACATTGTGATCCACCCACCTCGGCCTCCCAAAGTGCTGGGATTACAGGCGTGAGCCACCGCGCCCAGCCAAGATACGTTTTTTGCAGTTGCCAGTCTAAAATGTCTGGGACAAGTATAATTAAAATGAAAAAAAAAAAAAGTCATACTCTTTTCATAATTACGTTAATACTTTATCTTCATAAATGTCTATGTTTCTCTTTTTAAATTTAGCAGGCTGTTACTGAAACCACTGGTGACATTGCCTTCTTTAAAATTTTAGCATAAATATGAGCATTTGAAAGGTTCTTCTGCATTATTATTGTAGATACTGAATTCATTTATACACTCAATTCACCTTTTAGCTTTTATTAAATTTACAAGGTTTATTTTTTTTATAAAGAGTGGTTTATTGGCTTTTATATAAAACATCATTTAAAACTCAGTAGATAAAATAAATAGTGAGCCTTCACAATAAATGTCACACCTGATTTTGTTGTTTAGGGAAAACTAAATTTCCTTTTTCTTTCTTACTTTTTTTTTTTTTTGAGATGGAGTCTTGCACTGTCCTCCAGGCTGGAGTGCAGTGTTGCGATCTCGGCTCACTGCAACCTCTGCCTCCCAGGTTCAAGCGATTCTCCTGTTTCAGCCTCCCAAGCAGCTGGGATTACAGGCACCCGCCACCACGCCTGGCTAATTTTTTGTATTTTTAGTAGAGATGGGGTTTCACTATGTTGGACAGGCTGGTCTTGAACACTTGACCTCGTGATCCACCCGCCTTGGCCTTCCAAAATGCTGGGATTACAGGTGTGAGCCACCATGCTGGCCTAAATTTTCTTGAGGAAATTTGTCATTGACTAAGCCAGCAGGAGAAATTCCAATATTCATAGTATTTTCATTACATATTGATTCTTCAAAACTCTGGTTTGATTCAAAACCACTTTCTATTTATACTACCATAATTTATTTTAAATTCAGAATAGGCCAGGGTATAGGAGGGAGGGGAAGTGTATAGAAGGCATGGAGGCTTTTTAAATATCACAGTACCGTTAAATAATTTAAAGTCATGAGATTAAAAGACACTGTGTAGCAAGTTGTAGTTTTAAAATTCCAGTGAAAAGAATGAAAAAAAGTTTGAACTTAGGGTCTAAGTTTTTAATCATTTTAAAAATCTCCCACTCCCACAGCTTGTAAGGAAGTACCTCGCATACAGCAGGTGCTCAATAAATATTTGTGTAACGAACTGGCTCTGCTTACCAATACCAAACCAAGTTTCCTACTGTTATTAGCTAGCCCCACTGGACTGTCCACTAGATGGCAGTCCCACACAGAAAAGTCTGAAGTTTGCTGGGTAGAATCTCTCAGATAAAACTACATTTATGCCAAAACCTGTTGTTGTTTTACAACAACAACAATCCTTAAAATAAATGTCTTAAAATTGAAACCCCTGCAACTTTTATAGTGTTGGGTAGTATGTCGGTTTTTATTCTGATTTTTAAAATTAATTTTGACAATCACAAGATTACAGTCCTCCTAGAAAATAGTACATCTCTCATGTTCAGGTCACTTGTATGAAATACTACATGTGTTAACATTTCTAGGGATAAAGAAGGTAGGAGAAAAGCAAACATTGAAGGTCTTTTCCTTATTAATCATGCTACAATTACTTGTGATGGGGTTGCTCTGCTTTACAGGCAAGCACCCGAGAAATCCATGGTGCTTAAAGCAGGGTGCTAGCAATGCCTGATCACCAGTATCCAAGACTGAGGAAAGCACAGAGAGGTGGGGTGGAACAGAATGTCATAATGCAGTTGTAACACCAAATAAATCAAGATACAAAGATTTTCTTCGCAGCATATAGCATTGCAGTTAGAGACTGTACCATAGCTGAAGTTGAGGAGCTATGTATAAATACGAAAAGGTTATTTGTGACTCTTTTATATTGTTCAAATTTAGTATTGTAAGAACAATGCAATAAATGTGAAAATTTATAATTTTTGAATAAGGTAGATATATGATATTCAAATATTTATTATTAGTCCTTTTAGTATTATTGTTCCTGTGTCTTCTGAAGGTTAATAATTTAGATAATTCATAAATTTTCTCAAAATTATTTTTCAGTGGGAGATACTATGGGGCTAGCGTTAGACCTTAATCACCCAGCCAGTGACTGAGCCTAGTTGACTTGCTACCATCAGCATGTCAACATAACTCTCTTGTTCTTTATGTTAATTATCTACTGCTATATAAAAAATTACCCTAAAACTTAGCTGCTTAAAAGCAATAAACATTATATTAACATTTCTATGGGTCAAGACTTTGGGCAAAGCTTAGCTGGCTGCCTCTGACTCAGGAGGTCTCAGGCTGCAACTAAGGTGTTGGCAGGGGCTGCAGACATCCCTATGTGTACTGGCCAGAGATGTCTATGTGGGTTCTTAGTAGGGCTACGAACAATGTAGCAGCTTTCACCAGAAAGGGGATTCTAAGGGATTAGAGAATGAGAGAGAAGGACAAGGCAGAAGTCCCCGTCATTTTATAAATTTTATAAATATAGAAATGGCATCGCATCACTTGTGCTGTATTGTTTTCCTTAGAAGAGAGTCAGCAGGTCCAACCTATACTCAAAGGAAAGAGATGACATATACCATTTGTACCAGAAGGCAAGAATCACTGGGGAACATTTTAGGGGCTGACAGCATTATTTACTAATTTAATTAACTAATTTTTTCTGTAACTTTCAAAATCATAATGCATATGGTTCCTGCGAAAAAATGTCCTTGTAAAGAAAATTATTTAGTAATGATGAAATTTGAAAAGCTGAACAAATTAAGGAGTGCAATGCCAGATAATGTGGTGGACATGATTTATGAATATACTATCAGTAGAAGAAAAAGAAAAATACATATATAAAATTGTTTCAATAACCTTATCAATAATGTACCATTTACTTATGAAGAGAAATATTCATACTTAAGAGACAATTGAAATATAGTTGATTGTTAGGTACGATTAAGCATGGAAAATACATGAATCATTTACATGAATTATTAAAATTATTCTGGACTATCTAGTCCCAATTATAATTTGATAAAATCTTAGTTGTGTTTCTTTTTTATGATTTTATGATTGTTGCTTTCTATACCTAAGAAATATTTGCCTCATCCGCACAAAAGGATATTCTTTTATGTTTTCTCTCACAGGCTTTCCAGAAAAATGGGCTTTTTGAAAAAGAAAAACATTTCTCCTATTTTGAATTACTTTGGTGCTTTGTTAAAAATCAGTCCATCGCCGGGCGCGGTGGCTCAAGCCTTAATCCCAGCACTTTGGGAGGCTGAGACGGGCGGATCACGAGGTCAGGAGATCGAGACCATCCTGGCTAACATGATGAAACCTCGTCTCTACTAAAAATACAAAAACTAGCCGGGCGACGTGGCGGGCGCCTGTAGTCCCAGCCACTCGGGAGGCTGAGGCAGGAGAATGGCGTAAATCCGGGAGGCGGAGATTGCAGTGAGCTGAGATCCGGCCACTGCACTCCAGCCCGGGCGACAGAGCGAGACTCCGCCTCAAAAAA
>NW_012114544.1:575674-618220 GCF_000951035.1 Colobus angolensis palliatus | reverse complement strand
TGTCTCAAAAAAAAAAAAAAAAAAAAAGTCCATCCATCATCATGAGAGATGTTGCCAAGATTACTATACATATAATAGAAATTGACATGTCAGTAGAAATAAGGGCATACTTGTCCTTATAAACATTTTTATATTTTAAGAATAATTTTTACTCAATTGAGTATATTATACATCAGACATGTAAAATATTAGTTATACATATTAATATATACATAATAAACTTATGTATGCTTCTAAGAATATCAGAAAAAGCATCTGCTTCAAGAAGAGCACATAACTTCCATTTGTGGGAGAGTTTCTATAAAATTGCCTCATCTGCATCAACAAAATGTTTAAAGTCCAGTAGTTGAAAAGAAACCAATCTTGCCCTAATCAGTCTTTACTTTTTCCCTGACTTATTATTTCTTTTTTTGGTCTATGAAAAGCTTCTCCTTCCTTTCCTAAACTATCTATGTTGGAGTTTCCCATAGCTCCATCCATAGACTTGTGTTTTTACCTAGCCCCATGGCTTTAATACTGTCGCTATGCTGACAACTCCCCATCCCAATTCATTTTATTTCTATTCATTTTATTTCATATCATATAGTTTTATGTGACTGGTTATTCTAACTTCACAATATAAGTTTTATCTTATCAGAATCTACCTTCAAATAATATGATGCCACCTCACACATGGTCTAAGAAACTTATAACTGTATCCTTCCTTTTCTCCCTTCATGTCTTTTGTACTATTATTGTTAGAGATTTTACATCTCATGTGTTAAAAACTACACAATAATGAATTTATTAATTTTATACTAAACAATACATTATGTTTAAATAGATTTAAACATATGAGATGAAATCTCATAAAATCAAAGAGAGACTTCTAAGACAAAAAGCATTGTTAATGAGGCAGACGACTTTCGAGAAAACATTTTTCAAAAGCCACCAAGCAGAATGCCTTCTCGTCCCTAGAGGACCTCACTTCCTTATCCTTCAGCTCATTCTGATGCCTCTCCTCACCTAAAAAAATAAAATGCAGTATACAGAAACCTTTTAATCAAAACACAGCATCATAGGTGGAGACTGAAAGCCTGCCATTGTTTCTTACTGCTGCTGTTAAACAGATGATGCAGAGATTCTGGTGATGCTACTGTATTGCTTAGTTATCCTGAATACATTATTATTTCACTGTATTTATGCTATATCATATATTTTAAAGTATTTACATATGAATACGTAGAAGAAAATGACTTCTTACAGGTAGCATACACATTCAGAGTCAGGAATGATGATGATGCCAGATAACCACAGATTGTCCACATGGATGACTGAGATAGTCATACCTTTGCTTTCTGATGGTTCAATGTATATAAAAATTTTCTAATATACAAAATTATTAAAAATATTGTATATAATTTCCTTCTGGCTATATGTATAAGGTATAAATGCCTTAGGTACAGGTATATTTGTATATAACTTAAAATATGTTGTGTTTAGACTTGTGTCCCATCCCCAAAATATCTCATTATGTATATGCAAATATTTCAAAATCTGATGAAATTCAAAACGTAAAACACTTCTGCTCCAAATCATTTTGGATAAGGTATACTCAAACCCAATATCAAAACTCTGCAAATGTGCAATTTAGACTTCTTCATTTATTGCATGTAAATTTTGCATAAAAAAATTAACTATAGTTAATAATGTGCATGCGGAAATATTTAGGGGCAAGCTAGAGATATTTGCAGCCTACCTTGAAATGTGTAAAATATAAAGCTCTATCAGAGACGTGAAAAGATATGTGATGAAACAAATACAGTAAATTTTAATGACACAACATTGGTGATGAACCTAAGAATACTTACTCTAAAGTATCTTTACGTTTCTTGTAGGTTGAAGTTTTTCATCAGGAAGTGTTTAATAAATTGATCAAATACATACATGTTTCTTGCATAGAAAAACAAAACCTGGTGGCAAAACAGGGTAAGGGATAAAACACCAGGAGCCAAGAAAGAAAGAACCAGACAACCAAAGATTTCCTGATATGCTTCTTTTATTGTAAAATACTTCACAGATCTGTGAAGTGAAAATTAGCCAAGACTCAGGGGAAAATTTGTGGGTGTTTGCGGGTGTTTGTAGGAACTCATGAATACCACTGAACATCTGCAAAAATATTTTCTATTCACCATGTACTATTCACAGATACTTTTTCAATGGACAAGACAGCTTCCAAAAGCTAGTATAAACCAAACTGTATGAAGAAAAATTCTTGGCGCATAAATGCTTTAGTCTCTCCTGAACACAATGTGGTTAAATAATTCTACTTACTGTATTTCTGAATGTGTTAGTACAGTGTGATGCATACTTTTCCATCTGGAATTATGCAATATAAAGAGATGACTAAAAGAAATGACTCATGCTTTGTCAGAAACAACCATAAAATGAAAACCTTATCTTTTCATATTAATTACTTTTGTTTGAATATCCTAGAAAAACTTAACTATGATTAACGTTTTTGTTCGTATAGAATCTTATGTCTTATGTAAGTAGAGATGGCCATAGTTAAGGGCCCTGGGACAAAATGGCCTGCATGAGTCCTGGCTATACATTTCCTAGCTAAGAACCTTTCTACAGCTATAGTTTTTCTAAATCTGTAAAATGTGGATGATAATGGTACTAATCTCCCAGAGTTGTTTTTTAGGGTTCAATAAGCATTTATAATAGAGCCAGACACACAGTGAGTACTCAACAAATGTTAGGTAGTAGTATTAAATCCAGGCTTACAGCTGGAAAAAAATTGATATGATAAGCTTTTCACACATTCAAAGATCATCAGGACATGAAAAAGACCCAGAATTCTGAATCTGATGCCTAGTCTAACCATGGCAAGTACTGTATCAAAACAGATTCTAGAAGATCTAAGAAAATTAATAAATAAAAGCTAATTTAGTTTCAGTTTGCTTCAAAGATTCATAAAGGAGTAATAGTACACAGCTTTCAAAAATAATTCCAACACCTATTCATGGTGTTGTTGGTCACCACTTTGGAACAGAGCTTTAATTTCACTTTGTCTTTTAACACCTTTAGTTTCCCTCACTCTAAGGCAATCTGTAGGAAAATTATGTGGAGAAAAATGAAATGATTTTCCAAAAGAGGAAATAACTAATATGAAATAATGAATGAATTAAAAATCATTAGAGTTCACTTTAGTATGAAACTAGATTGTTTTTCTAAAACACACACATATTACATTTTATGCTCTTAAAAATATGTCAATTTTATTTTGATTCTTTATGGAAAAATGAAATGTCATTAAAACACAGGTTTATCCCACCTATTAAATTCTATTAATTATGAGTACACTTTATGAGGCAGAATTCTTGTCCTCATGATAACTTCTCTAAATATTACTCTTCTCACTAATGGGCACCATGTGCACAAAATACGATTGCATATTATATTGGCTACCAAGAGTAATCCATACTCATTTTATACACATAAATGGACAGCTGTCTTTCACCTTTCTTTGGAGAAGCCCAGCACTGATCCAACAGCCTCTTTAATTTATCTGAGCCACAAATGCCCAGAGTTGTCCTACAGTATGTCCTTTGGACTGGAACTTCAGACTCGATTGTGTAGACAATCATTCCGAAGAATTTTAACCAAGAAAGCTAATATGTTTGGTGACTGTTTTATTTACTTGTTAGTTGTATTTACGCTGTAGTTCTGTTTTTTTCTCCTTCTATGGGGTCTTATTGTTTTAGATACCTAATAAATGTCTGTTTCAGTTAAAGAAGCTTTTTTTTTTTCTTTGCTCTTGACAGGACTTCTGTTTTAGAATGTAAGTGCAACAGGAAAGACAAAGTTCTTACAGTTCTTGGGTAGATTACTAATCATCTAAGTAAATTTTAATGGGGAGAGAAAGAAGCCTAAGTTTTATATTGGAAACATATTTTCACTCATTTATATTTATCATTCAAATGAACCCTGGAAAAATATGCCACAAAAAGATTCATTCATACTTACCTTCTGTGCAAATTAGAATAGCTCCAATTCCCTAGCTCACCATCCATCTGTATCCATCAGTCCCCAGCTACTTCAGCCTCCAAGTGTGTCTGTTAAAAAAATCATTTAGGTCATTAATGGGAAAACTTAGGCATACCCCATCTTGAAAGTACTAATTTTGTGTTTGTTTTTCCAGACACACAATTTTTTTTCCAGGGATAAAAAAATAAAAATATGATTCATAACTTATTGGATTGTATTACAGAAAAATAACTGAAGAATTATTTTTACATTTAAGCAACTATGATATTTTAAGTGATAACCTCAGTGGCAGTAACCTACTTTAGGGTATATTACAATTTGCTGCATATGCTGATGCTACTCCCAGGAAAAGGAACATTTTGCTCACCACACTAAGGTAAGATTTAGCCATTGACTTGTTTTGCCCAGTAATGGTGATTAGAAGTGATATATGTCACTTCTGAGTAGAAGCTTCAAGAGCCAGTATATGGCTCCTAAAGTATACTTTTAGTTGTTTATCCTTGGAAACAGTGCATATAAAATAAGCTGCTATTTTCTTAAGTAGCTTTATTTCAGAATTTTCCATTTTTCCATGATAAGTAAAGGAGATCAAAGATGTGTGTGTGTGTAATATATATATATATATATACACAAATATAATATGTGTATATATATATCTCCCCCTCCACACACACAGGCACCCCTTCACACACCCCTTATATACACATATATGTATATAAGGTATGTGTGTATATGTGTGTGTCCGTGTGTGTGTGTATATGGAAAAGACATGCTGAATGTAAGGTTAACACTTATGCACTGAATTCCTCTTCAAGATCACTGTCCTGGTGGATCTCCAACTTTAAACAGATAGACAGATAGATGGATAAATAGATAATAAAACTTCAGATCATATATACAGAAATAATACACAAAATATGTCCAATCATGTCAAATACATCTAAGTAATTTTATAATACTATACATTGATAGTCTAAAAATTATACAATTAATTATGTAGATTAGAAAATAATACCAATGAACCCAAGGTCATGAAAAGCAAACTTTTACCGGATCAGTTGATTTTATGCATTGAATGACCAAAGCTGCATAGAGACCACATACTTGACATTTATGCCTAGGTACAGAGCGAATTCATGGTATTCTTTATAAGAAGACAAAATGAGAATGTATATTTCTCTCTCTGAAAATTAGAAACGTACTATAAAATAAATGGAAACAAATGCTTTGATGTGGGTGGTATATTTAAGAAAAAGTTAAATATAAATTATCAAAGGAATCATACTATAGTTTTAAAAATAAGTAAAAACATTAGAGTAAATCCCATTTAAAAGTTAACAATGTTTGTATTTCTAGTTTACAAAATGTTTATATGCAAATATTAAATTAGCTAAGAAATTGCTGAATGGCACTGATTTCTTATCTTTTAAAATTACATTAGTGTGAGTATGACAAAGAGTATTACTATTAGTCTTAACCACATAAAATGGGAAACACCATCTCTCTTCTGTGTCTACAAACAGTAAAAGCTCTCTATTAATTGCTTCTTGGAATGGAGCCTGTTTCAAGTCTGCCTGGACTTGTACTCTGTGCAAGGAGAAGCAAGCTTCTGTATATCAATTCAAAGGTTTCATTCACTTATTCATTCATTTAATGAGACAGGGTCTTGCTCCACTGGCCAGGCTGGAGTGCAATCATGGCTCACTGCAACCTCTGCCTCCTGGGCTCAAGTGATTCTTCCACTTCAGCCTCCCTAGTAGCTGGGACTGCAGGCACGTGTCGCCATGTCTGGCTAATTATTGTACTTTTTTTTTTGTAGAGACAGGGCTTCATCGTATTGCCCAGGCTGGTCTTGTACCCCTGGGCTCAAGCAATCCACCTGTCTCAGCTTTCTAAAGTGTTAGGACTACAGGCGTGAGACACTGTGCCCGGCTGAAAGGTTTTATTTATGTATAAAAGGCAACTCAATATGTACAGGAAAGAAAAGTTTAGATCTTTCTCTGGCTCTGTGTGTGTTTGTGCTTTACTTGTATTAAGATTGCTTTTTTGTTTCTTTCCTGGAAAGGAACTATACCTGTATATCCTTCCAGAATTTATAATGCATAATGGATGTGCAATATTTGTGAAGGCTACCTTTCAGGGTTTCGAGCATTAGGATATTGTCTGGAATGCTTAAATCAACAAACACTGTAGAAACAAGCTAGATACCCTGCATCATATCACCAAACTGTCATTGGAATGATGACCAGGTCTAGGAGTCAGTCCAAGATAAGCAAGTATGGTAGAAGGAATAAATTCTTACAGGGAGGAAAAAAACTGTAGAGAGGGATGTGTTAAACACACTAGAGCCCTTGAAGTAGTGGGATAAGTGGATATGAGCTAAAGCAAAAAATGCATGCTTGACTCAGAATTTGGATGATGCTTTAGTTTTTGAGTCTATAATAATGAGACCCACAACATTTCTAGCTGAATTTATCCAGGGACTATTGTCTATGAAGAAAGGTCCTTATATGTGCATTAAATAATCTGGAATTTTTATCTTGGTCTCCGGATTCATTAACATTTCTGGTTATGTTAGTATATTACAAAAATGAATAAAATCAAATATATGCTAAAGAACTTTATTAGTCAAAGTCTTGACAGAACACAGAAGGCACAGCTAGCCTTAATTAAAGAGGGGTAGGCATGGCTCTGAGAACCAATATAGAATGTTGAGACACCAAGGAAGTAGCAATAGGAAAACATTATTACAACAAGGACTAAAGTGACAGTACAAGGAAAGAGGGTTATAAAAGCCAATAAAAGCTCAAGCTACTTAGGGGGACCCTCCTGACCTCTTACTACCTGTTCTCTTATGTTCTGCCAAAATCTTTATTGGCTGATGCCAACTGGAAGGCAGAGGTTAAGTGAAACTGGGGAGATACTGTCTAAGTTTATATTTCTTTCCTCATCTCAAGTCACAGAGCAGGACAAACTCATGTAGGATGGAGAATGAAGCACGGGAGAAACGGAAGAATAAATATTATAATAATAGAGAATAAAAGGGATCAAAATTGAGGAGGATATTTTGTTCCAAATTCTATGATCCTCAAGTGCAATTAATATTTGATTTTTATGTGATTTTTTTTAAATTGGCTTTGTTTTTCTAGAGAAGTATTGGCTTCACAACAAATTGAGTGGAAGTTATAGAGATTTCCCATATACCCTCTGCCCTCACTCATCCAGAGCTTCCTCCATTATCAACATCTCTCAACAAAGTGGTGCATTTGATACAACTGGTGACCTAACCTCGACACAGCATCACACAAAGTCCATAGTTTACATTAGGGTTCACTCTTGGTATTGTATTATACATTTTATGGGTTTGAACAAATTGGTAATGGCATATCTCAACCATTAAAGTATTATACAGATAGTTTCATTGCCCAAAAACTTATCTGTACTCCTCTTGTTTATTCTTTCCTCTTCCTAACTGCTGGAAAACACTGATTGTTTTTACTCTCTCCATAGCTTTATCTTTTCCAGAATGTCGTAGAGTTGAAGTAATATAGTATGTAGCTGTTTCAGATTGACTCCTTTCACACAGTAAATATGCCTTTAAGTTTCCATGTGTATTTTCATGGATTGAGAGGACATTTCTCTTTAGCACTAAGTAATATTCCATTTTCTAGATGTACCACCATTTATTTATCCATTCACCTACTAAAGGACATCTTGGTTACTTCCAGGTTTTGGCAATTATGAATAAAGCTGCTATAAACATCTGTGCGAAGTTTTAATGTGGACCTATGTTTTCTAGTCCTTTGAGTAAATGTCTAGGAACATGATTACTGGATTATAATGTAAGAGTGTGTTTAGTTCTGGGAGAAACTGCCAAAATGTCTTCCAAAATGGTTGTAGCATTTTGTATTTCAAATAAGAATGAATGAGAGTTCCTGTTACTGAACGTTCATTCCCACACTTGGCATTGTCAGGGTTCTGGATTTTGACCATTTTAATGTGTGCGTAGGGCTATTTCATTGTTGTTTGATTTACATTTCTCTGATGGATGTTATATGATGTGAGGCATATTTTTATATGTCTTTTGCAAATATTTTCTCCCAATCTGTGACTTTTTTTAAAATTCTCTTGATACTGTCTTTCACAGAGCAGTAGTTTGTAATTGTAATGAAGTCAAGTTTATCACATTTATTTCCTGGATTGTGCCTTTGGTATTGTACCTAAAACGTTACCACTATACCTAAGGACATTTACATTTTTTTCCATGTTACCTTCTAAAAGTTTTATAATATTCTGTTTTACATTTAGGTCTGTGATCCATTTTGAGTTAACTTTGATTAAGGATGTAAGGTCTATGTCTATATACATTTTTTTCCATGTGCATGTCCAATTTTTCCAGCGCCATTTGTTGAAAAGACAATTTTTTCTCCACTGTACTGTTTTTACTTCTATGTCAAAAATCAGTTGACAGTGAGTTCATGTGCCACATAATGATGTACAGTCAATGACAGACCACAGAAATACTGGTTCCTTGAGATTACAATGGAGGTTCCCTATATAGGCCTACAACCTGTAGTCCTGTAGTGACTTCATCTATTTCTTCTTGCAGTTATATCCGTTTTTATCTTACATAGGTTGACACTCTGTTGTTGGGCACTTACACGTTAAAAACAGTTATGTGTTTTGGAAAACTGATGCCATTACCATTATGTAATGTCCTTCTTTGTCCCGGATAGCTTATCTCAGTGTGAAGTCTGAGCTGCCTGAAAGTTATACAGCTATGCCTGCTTGTGTTTGATTAGTGTTATCATATTTCTTTCTCCATACACTTACTTTTAATCTATAGTCTAAGAAAACATTTACAGTGGATTTCTTATAGGCAACATACAGTTGATTTTGTTTATTTATTTTTTTATCCACTCTGACCATCTCTGTTTTTTAATTGGTACATTTAGAGTGGTTTGTAGTTGAATATTTTCCTTCTTCCACATGGAAGACTAGAGGGGACTGAATTTGTGTTTTTCCTTTCTCCAGGTAGTTTAATCTCTGATAAAACTCTGTTAAGTTATGCTCTGGTTAAATAGTTTTTCCTGAGTGCAGATCTTGTTAAAAAGAAGAGCGTGCTCTAGTGTATTTAAAAATGGTTCCTTTTCCCCTCTGCTGGAAGCATGAGGAATTTTTTCCCTCATATTTACTATAAGGATCTGGTTAAGCTCCTGGAGGTAAAACTCATAAAAGTGTGGGGGGCACTGATAACTAGGTCTCCCTGGAGATTTTATGTCAGACTTGTTTATGCTGAGTCTCTAGCAATTCATCAATTACAGTTCAGATTTTCCTAACCCAGCACTTGTTCTCCTGGAGGTTTTTGCTTTGGCAAACTGAGAGTCTCTACGTTCACCTTTGCATTTGGGACAATAATTTGCACTGTTGAATTCACCTCTCTGATGGAGCTAAGAAGAGTTGTTAATTTTTTAAGTTTGTTCAGCTTCTTGTGAGTTAGGACAGAGCGGCTCCTTCCAGCTTCTCATGTACTGAACTGGAAACTGAGAGTTTCCTGGCTTAATAACCCTTAATGTTAAAAGTCACTTTGGAAACTGTGGAGGGACTATTACCAGATAACTCTAAGTAGAAAACAGTCTTTTGACCTCCAGATTTGACCTGCTGGAGAGAAAGAATGCCTCAGTGCATTATTGGATTTCCGTATTTTTCTAGTGACTAATAAAGTGCTTAGGAAATCTGATATATCTGGGACTATTGACATGTTTAGAAAATATTCTAGAGCACTTCAGAAAAACATTAAAATGTCTTGTTAAAACATTTTTTTTTTTAAAAGAGATAAACTTGTTGTCTTTGGTGGAAAGATGTTCTTTTGCATTGCTGTTACATTTATGTATAACAGAGTATTTTCCAACAACTGGTAAACTCTATTTAGAAATCTCTTCCATCACTCTCCCTAGCCCTCCGACTGCAGACAACGGAACACCTTTTTGGGATTCAGTATGTATTATAGAATGTCCCATAGATCAAACCTCTCACACTCTAGTTTCTGAGATGTCACTAGAATCTCAGTTTGGCTTTGTCAGGACCACAAAGATTGTTGAGGTTGGGGCTAAGAATGAAGTGGACTTCAAAGAATTATCAAGACATCAGGAAGCAAATTTCCAAAATATTCTGTATTATGATCGGAGTTTTGCTTCAAGGATATATATATATAGGTTCTTGTGCAGTAAGAAAGAAATATTTGCTCGATTTCACCTGTGTCTGGCACAAATCTAAAACTCTTGGAGGTCCTGATTGATAAGAATGTCTTTTATCCTGATTGATCAGATGACTGATGGCTGGGGCCCATACTAGCTTCAGAATATGGGCTTGTCATCAAAAAGACCAATACATGTTTAGAGAATTGGAATTTTTAGGGCTATCTCTGAACTTTCAGAGAAGGGGAAAGGACCAAAAATTGAGTTTAATCACCAATGGGTGATGACTTGATCAATCATACCTACATAATGAGACTTCCATAAAAACCATAAACTATAGGATTCAGTGAGTTCTCACATCAGTGAACACATCAAGGGTGCCATGCCTTGACATTGCATGCATGGTCTACATTCTCATTCCCTCATACCTTGCCCTATGCATATTTTCCATTTGCCTATTCCTAAGCTGTATCCTTTATAATGAACAAATAAATGCAGGTAAAGTGTTTTTCAGAGTTCTGTGAGTAGTTCTAGTGAATTGTCAAGCCTGAGGAGAGGGTTGTGGAACTCCTAATTAATAGCCAGTTGTTCAGCAATATAGGTACCATATTTCTGAACTTCAGGCCATAACCACTGCCCCGTCCTGCCCTGGAATTTGGACAGATGCCTGAAGTAGGGGGAGTTTTGTAGAACTAAATCATTAATCTGTGCAGTCTATGACAACTCTTGGAATTGGTTTCAGAATTGGATGAACTGTTGGACATGCAGTTGGTGTCAGAAAATCACACAATTTGGTGTCAGAGGTGGTGTCACTTGACTTGTAGATGTCAATTCCATATCTATAAACAAATATTTGAGATATACACTTAAGATTAGTATACTTGACCAGGCATGGTGGCTCACACCTGTAATCTCAGCACTTTGGGAGGCTGAGGCAGGGGGATCACCTGAGGTGATCAAGCGTTCAAGACCAGTCTGGCCAACACGGGGAAACCCCATCTCTCTATTGAAAATATAAATCATTAGCCAGATGTGGTGGCAGATGCCTGTAATCTCAGCTACTCTGGAGGCTGAGGCAGGAGAATCGTTTGAACCCGGGAGGTGGAGGTTGCAGTGAGCCAAGATTGCACCATTGCACTCCAGACTGGGCAACAAGAGCAAAACTCCATCTCAAAAAAAACAAGAAGATTAGTAGTATACTTTTGCTTATTTTATTTATGTATGTGTGTTACACTTGAATAAATCTTTTTTTTTTTTTTAAAGAAAAAAAAAAAAAGCTTGAGACCCAGCTGGTGATTACACCTGTGATGATTTTTGCAAATTCTTATAAATTTTTGTATTATTTATTGATATTAACAGGGAAGTCTTAACAGACATGTAATTATACTTGATTTCTGGGAAATACAGGTCCATGACCTGTATCATCAGAGTTTATTTGAGAAATACAATATAGACAATTTTTAAGAAACTGAGTTGTCTTGAAAGTAAGCTTTAGTAGAGAAGTTCCTTGGTTGCACCTTTTTGATGTTTGCCGGTACTTTCTCTTTTTCATTTCTAAATGTTATAATGCTTCAAGCTTTTGAACTGGTCATATTTTTTATTTTTTCATTTTATTGCACTTCTCTTTATTGGCCTTTGTAGATATTGTGAGGTTTAAAAAATGAATTTAGGGAGTACAAGTACAGTTTTGTCACATGAATATCAGCTGAATAATGTACATTGTACCCAATAGGTAATTTTTCATCCCTTGCCCCCCTTTCAACTTCCCACCTTTTGGAGTCTTCAATATCTGTTATTCCACTCTGCATGTCCATGTGTACACATTTTTTAGCTCCCATTTTTAAGTGAGAATATGCAGTATTTGACATTTGTTTCTAAGTTATTTCTCTTAATAGACTCCCATTTCATCAATGTTACTACAAAAAAAAAAAAAAAACACATGACTTTATTCTTTTGTATAGTTGAGTAATAGTCAATTGTGTGTGTGTGTGTGTGTGTGTGTGTATGCACCTGTGATTTTCATCTTAGTTAATTTTTATATATGGTGAGAGATATGGGTCCAGTTTCATTCTTCTGTATATGGCTATCCAATTTTCCCAGCACTATATATTGAATAGAATGTCCATGCCCCAGTGTATATTTTTGTCTACTTTGTGAAAGATCAGTTGACTGTAGGTATGCAGCTTTATTTCTGAGTTATCTATTATGTTCCATTGATTTTTGTGTCTATTTTTATACCAGTACCATGCTGTTTTGGTTACTGTAGGCTTGTAGTATACTTTGCATTCAGGGAATGTGATACCTCCAGCTTTGTTCCTTTTGCTTAGGATTGCTTTGGCTATTCAGACTATTTTTTGATTCTATAGGAATTTGAGGATTGTTTATTCCAATTCTGTGAGAAATGACACTGGTAATTGGACAAAAAATTGCACTGAATCTGTATAGGACTTTGGACAATATAATCATTTTATCAATATTGATTCATCCAATCCATAAACATGAAATGTTTTTCTATTTGTTTACGTCTTTTATGATTTATTTCATTAGTGATTTTAAGTTCACCTTGTAGAGATCTTTCACCTCCTTGGCTAGGTTAATTGTATTCCTAGGTATTTTACTTTTTTTGTAGCAATTGTAAATAGTATTGAGCTCTAGATTTGGTTCTCAGCTTGATAATTATTGGTGCATAAAAATGCAACTGATTTTGTATGTTAATTTTGTATCCTGAAACTTTACTGAAGTCATTTGTCAAATGTAGAATTTTTTTGGCGAAGTCTTGAGAGTTTTCTAGGTATAACATTATGTCACTAGCAAACAGTGATAACTTGACTTTCTCTTTTTCTTTTTCTTTATTTATTTTTATTATTATACTTTAAGTTCTGGGGTACATGTGCAGAACGTGCAGGTTTGTTACATATGTATACACGTGCCATGGTGGTTTGCTGCACCCATCAACCTGTCATCTACATTAGGTATTTCTTCTAATGCTATCCCTCCCCCACTCCCCCCCGCAACCCCTGAAAGGCTCCGGTGTGTGATGTTCCCCCTCCCTGTGTCCATATGTTCTCATTGTTCAACTCACACTTATGAGTGAGAACATGCGGTGTTTGGTTTTCTGTCCTTGTGTTAGTTTGCTGAAAATGATGGTTTCCAGCTTCATCCATGTCCCTGCAAAGGGCAATGAACTCATCCTTTTTTATGGTTACATAGTATTCCATGATGTATATGTGCCGCATTTCCTTTATTCAGTCTATCATTGATGGGCTTTTGGGTTGTTTCCAAGTCTTTGCTATTGTGAACAGTGCTGCAGTAAACATACTTGTGCATGTGTCTTTATAGTAGAATGATTTCATTTGACCCAGCAATCCCATTACTGGGTATATACCCAAAGGATTATAAATCATTCAACTTTCTCTTTTTCAATTCAGATGTCTTTTATTTATCTTGCCTGATTGCTCTAGCTCTGACTTTTGTGAATAGGAATGGTGAAAGTGGGAAGCCTCATCTTGTTTCAGTTCTTGGGGATAATGCTTTCAACTTTCCCACATTTAGTATGATGTTGGCTGTGGGTTTGTCATATATGGCTTTTATTATTTTGAGGTATGTTCTGCTATGCCAAATTTGTTGAGGGTTTTTATCATGAATTGATGCTGAATATTTTCAAATGTTTCCCTGCATTTGTTGAGATGATCATATGTTTTTTGCTTTTAGTTATGTTTATGTGTTGAATAACATTAATTTCCACATGTTGAATCATCCTTTCATCCCTGGAATAAAACCCACTTGATTGTGGTGTATTATATTTTTGATGTACTGCTGGATTTGGTTTTCTAGTATTTTCTGTACCTATGTTCATTAGGGATATGTTTTTTTTCTCCTGTGTCCTTCTCTGGCTTTGGTATTATGGTGATACTGGCTTTATAGAATGAGTTAGGTAGGATTCCTTTCTTCTCAACTTTATTTATTTAATTTTTTTGAGACAGTGTCTTGCTCTGTTGCCTAGGCTGGAGTGCAGTGGCATGATCACAACTCACTGCAGCCTTAAACTCATGGCCTCACACGATCCTCCCACCTCAGCCTCCTGAGTAATTGGGACTGTAGGCGCAAGCCACCATGCCCGCATAATTTTTGAAAATAATTTTTGGGTTTCCAAAATTAGACCCTCTAATAATGGGGTCTCCCTATGTTGCCTGGGCTTGTCTCAAACTCTCGGCTCAAGCGATCCTCCTACCTCGGTCTCCCAAAGTGTTGGGATTACAGATATGAGCCACTGCGTCCAGCCTTCTTGACTTTTTGAAAGTTTCAGTAGGATTGGTACCAGTTCTTATTTGTAAGACTGCTAGACTTCAGCCGTGAATCCATTTGGTCCAGAGTTTTTTGTTGTCATTGTTGTTTTAAGATATGTTATTACCGATTCAATCTCATTGCTCAGTATTGGTTGGTTTGGGATTTCTATGTATTCCTGGTTCAATCTTTGGAGGTTGTATGTTTCCAGGAATATGTCCATTTCCTCTAGGTTTTCTGATTTGTGCATATAGAGCTGCTCATAATAGTCTCATAGGAGCTATTGTATTTGTGTAGTATCAATTGCAGTGTTACCTTTATTATTTCTGATTGTGTTTGTTTGACTCTTCTCTCTTTTCTTCTTGGTTAGTGTAGCTAGTGATCTATCATTTTTTTTTTTTTTTATCTTTTCATAGAACTGGCTTGTTGTTTTGTTGATACTTTGTCCCATTTTTTAATTCTCAATTTCATTTAGGTCTGCTCTGATCTTTTTAAATTTCTTTTCTTCTCCTAGTCTTGGGTTTGGTTTGTTCTTACTTTTCTAGTTCCTTGAGGTGAGATGTTAAATTTTTAATTAGAGATTTCTCTATGGTTTTGATTTAAGCATTTAATGCTATAAGCTTTCCTCTTAGCACTACTTTTTCTGCGTCCCAGAGGTTTGGCTATGTTTTGCCTCTATTGTCATTCATTTCATTTTTTTTTTTAAATTTCTGCCTTAATTTTGTCACTTACTCAGCGATCATTCAGCAGCAAGTTGTATAATTTCCATGTACTTGTATATTACTGAGAGTTCCTTTTGGTATTGATTTCTAATTTTATTCCACTGTGGTCTAGGAAGATATTTAATACATATATTATTTAATTTATTGAGACTTGCTTTGTGGCCAAGCATATGGTCAATTTTGGAGAATGTTCCACATGCAGATGAGAAAAATGTATATTCTCTAAATATCTGTTAGGTCCATTTGGTCTAGAGCCCAGTTTAAGTTCAAAGTTTCTTTATTGATTTTCTTCCTTGATTATCAGCCTAGTGCTTGCTATCAGCGGGTTGTTGAAATCCTTCACTATTGTATTGCTGTCTATCTCTTTTCTTAGGTCTAGTAGTATAGTGTTTGTTTTATAAATCTGTATGCCTAGTGTTGGTCGCATATATAGACATAGGATTATTAAATCTTTGTGTTGAATTGAATCCTTTATCATTATATAATTACCTTCTTCATCTTCTTTTCGCTTCTGTTGTTTTAAAATCTGTTTTATCTGATATATATAGCTACTCCTGCTTTATTTTGGTTTCCATTTGTGTGAAATGTCTTTCTCCACCCTTTTATCTCGAGTCTATAAGTGTCTTTATCACTTAGGTGCATTTCTTGTAAGCATGATATGAAATAATTCTGTTTTATAAATCCATTCCACTAATCTATATCTTTTCAGTAGAGCATTCAGTTCATTTACCATCAAGGTTACTATCAATATGTGAGGTTGTGTCCCTGCCATAATGTTAATTGTTATCTACTTGCTTCTGAGTCTCAATTGTGTCATTGTTTTACACGACATGTGAGTTACATACTTCTGTATGTGTTTATGAGGGTGAATATTGATCATTCATCTCTATGTTTAGAAGTCCTTTGAATATTTCTTGTAGGTATGGTCTAGTGATGAATTAATGAATCCCCTTAGCATTTGCTTGTCTGGTAAAGACTTTTTTTTTTTTTTTTTCTGTATTTTCTTTTTTTTTTTTTTTTAATTTTTTATTATACTTTAAGTTCTAGGGTACATGTGCATAACGTGCAGGTTTGTTACATATGTATACTTGTGCAATGTTGGTGTGCTGCACCCATCAACTCGTCAGCACCCATCAATTCATCATTTATATCAGGTATAACTCCCCAATGCAATCCCTCCCCCCTCCCCCCTCCCCATGATAAGCCCAGTGTGTGATGTTCCCCTTCCCGAGTCCAAGTGAGCTCATTGTTCAGTTCCCACCTATGAGTGAGAACATGCGGTGTTTGGTTTTCTCTTCTTGTGATAGTTTGCTAAGAATGATGGTTTCCAGCTGCATCCATGTCCCTACAAAGGACGCAAACTCATCCTTTTTTATGGCTGCATAGTATTCCATGGTGTATATGTGCCACATTTTCTTAATCCAGTCTGTCACAGATGGACATTTGGGTTGATTCCAAGTCTTTGCTATTGTGAATAGTGCCGCAATAAACATACGTGTGCATGTGTCTTTGCAAAACCACAATGAGATACCATCTCACACCAGTTAGAATGGCCATCATTAAAAAATTAGGAAACAACAAGTGTTGGAGAGGATGTGGAGAAATAGGAACACTTTTACACTGTTGGTGGGATTGTAAACTAGTTCAACCACTATGGAAAACAGTATGGCAATTCCTCAAGGATCTAGAACTAGATGTACCATATGACCCAGCCATCCCACTACTGGGTATATACCCAAAGGATTATAAATTATTCTACTACAAAGACTTTCTCTTTTATTTATGAAATTTAGTTAAGCAAGATACAAAAATCTTTTGCTGATAGTTTTTTTTCCTTTAAGAATACTAAAAAGTAGGACCCTAATCACTTCTAGCTTGGGGGTTTCTGCTGATAATTCTGCTGTTAGTCTAATTGGATTTTATATAGGTGATTAAATGCTTTTCTCTTGCTCCTTTTAGGATTTTTTTGTTCACGTTGACTTTAGATAGTCTGATGAACTTATTACCTTCCCGAAGTCCATCTAGCAATGTATCTTCTTGGAGTTCTCTATGCTTGTTGTACTTGTATATCTGAATTTCTAGCAAAATCAGAGAACTTTTCCTTAATTATTCCCTGAAAGAGATTTTGCAAACATTTTACTTTCTATCTTCTCTCACAGGAATACCTATAACTAATAGGTTTGGACATTTTACATAATCCCATATTTCTGGAAGGTTTTGTTCATATTTAAAAATTCCTTTTTCTTTACTTTTGTCTGACTGGGTCAATTCAAAAGACTTGTCTCCAAGCTCTGGAATTCTTTTTTCTGCTTGGCCTAGTGTTTGTTAAAGCTTTCAGCTATATTTTGTAATTTCTTCAACGTATTTTTCATTTCCAGATATTTCTCCTTTAAATATGTATCCATTTAGGTTGGGCACAGTGGCTCATGCCTGTAATCCCAGCACTTTGGGAAGCCGAGGTGGGAGGATCACCTGAGCTCAGGAGTTCAAGACCAGCCTGGCTAACATGGTGAAACCCCATCTCTACTAAAATAAATAAATAAATAAATAAACCACAAAAATTAGCTGGATGTGGTGGCAGGCACCTGTAATCCCAGCTACTTGGGAGGCTAAGGCAGGAGAATCACTTGAACCCAGGAGGCGTAGGTTCCATTGAACTGCGATTGCGCCATTGCACTCTAGCCTAGGGGATGAGAGCCTTTCTCTCTCTCTCTCTCTCTCTCTCTCTATATATATATCTATATCTATTTATATATATAAATTCACTAAACATATATATCTATATATATGTATATCTATATATCTAATATATCTATATATATATGTTTAGTGAATTTTTCAATAATCTGAATTTCTTCTGATTTCTTTTTGTTGGTTTTCAACTTTCTCTTGGGTCTCATTGACCTGCTTTAAAATCAATCTTTTGAATTAGTTCAATATTTTGAACTATTTGGTATTTCAAATATTTCATTTTATTAGGATCTATTGCTGGAGAGTTAGTATGGTCCTTTGGGAGTGTTGTAACATTTTGCTTTTTCTTATCACCAGAATTGTTTCTCTGCTTCCTTCTCATGTGGATACGCTATATTCTTCTTCTTTTTTTTTTTTTGTTTTTTGTTTTTTGGACGTGACACTAATGTATGTTGTGTCCAGTCATTTGGCTTTGGCTCTGGGTGCTTTCAATGGCAAACACTCTGTATAAGTTCCTTGGTAATAGGTAGCTTTTGTGTAGTGGCTTTCTAAATTGGTGGATGTAGTAGTGATGTACAGGTATATGGTCAGGCTCACTGTCTTCTTCAGGGTTGGAACTGTTGAGGTCTCAAGATTTTCTCATTCTCCAGTGCAGCTCTGTCAGCAGGTTTTGTGTTCGGTTGTGCATATCAACCTTCAGGCCAATAGGTGGCGCTTATGGATAAGAGCTGGCTGAGCAGAAGCAGAGGGTATAGCTTTGATCTTTGTTTACCAGGAGGAGCTCTCTATTGTCTCAGGTGATGGGCTAGTCTGTGGAATGCCTGTTGCCCTGAGCTCCCAGCTCAGCTCCAGATGGGGAGATGTCAAGTTTCTCCTTGCATACCCAATGGCAAGCATAAGCACCAGTCCTGATGTGGGCAGTAGGGGGAGCTCCTAGTGAAATGCACTGAAGACTGCAAGGGGTAAAGGGGTTACCCCAACTCCACAGCTGTGCATGTAGGAATGTAATCTACTTTCATATCCTGTCCTGGGGCTTGGGATTCTCAGTTCAGATAGACACTGCTATCTATTTCCAGGCTGCAATGTAGCTGAGTGCCGTAGAAGATGCCTGTCCCTCAACTTTCTGCTGAAATGGCTTGAGTGTGTAATCTTTTCTCTCAGCCCAAGATACCAAGTTTTATGACTTTCCTGATCTTTGCTGCAGGAAGACTGCCCAGGCCCAGTGGGCACACCACCAGTAGGGATGCAGTGCCCTTGAGAATCGCCATCCTCTTGTGCATCCATGCCAGTCTCTTGCAGGGGCCTCCATGGCTACATCTGCAGCAATGGACTAGCAGGGATGAGAAATCGAACCCTTCAGGCCTGTGCCTGAGCACTGTGGCTGCCTGATCACTGGAGCAGAACCACACTCTTCCCTCACAGAGTTGAGCACAGCACCTACATCTCTGTTGGAAGAGCCGCAGTCACTCTGTAACCACAAGTGGGAGCTCTTGGGCACAAGAAAGCACATGCTCTGGTTTCCTCTGGCTTCCTTGGGAACCCCCCAGACAGGCTGTACTCTCCCTTTCCCTAGGAGAGGCATGCCCTGAGGGCTAGACTACAAGGAATCCCACAGCTCCCCTTGGTCCAACAAGCTTTGTGTGGCTGCTGCAATCCCAGTGGGTGCTGGGGTATGTTTGTGGGGGATTCAGTGATGTGGAGACACAAGGACTGATAGATCCAATCAGTCCTATGATGTTCTCATGTGTCCCTTACCACAGTCATCTCATGGTAAGAGTCCTACAATGGATACGCATTCAATATGGTGCCCGTCATTGTAGCTGGGGTCTGGGCCAGTGGTGAGTGAACCTGGGCAAGCTGGTAGCTTGGTGCAAGGCCCTCGAGAAGCTCCCAATTTGCTGCCCACACTAGTGATTGAGCTTGCAAGGGTAGAGTAGCTCTCTGATAGTTTAGAAAGCAGTAGTATGCTGCAGGGGTGAAGGGAGCAAAAACAAAAAACAAAACCAAAAAACCAAACACACCCTGCCCTTTCCATGGAACACTAAATCCTTCAGGGTTCCATCTCTGCCAGATTCTTGCTTCCTTCTTTTTCTGTGCGCTAGCTTCTTCTCTTGAGTTCTTCCATAGGCTCCGGCACTCTCCCTTTAATATTCTGTTCGAGTTATGATTATTCACCTGTAACTTTGGTTCTTCTTTCTGAGGAGAACTGGTGTTCAATGTCTCTAGTCATATTAAAAATAAGAAAGAAAAAATATTGGGCTTTTATAATTCTCTGTTTATACACATGATTTTAATGGAGATAAGTCTTTATATCATATATATGTTTATGACTTTCAAATGTGTCACTTAGCCCTGACCACTTCTTTGAACTACAGATTCACTCACATAGCCCATTTTCTATTCTAAACGTCCATTTAGATGGCTAAGAAAAAGCCAACACATCCAAGCTGGAACTCTTTATACTCCTCTCGTAAATCTATTACACCTGTAATCTTTTGCATTTTAGCAAATGGTGGCACCACCTGCTGCCTTGGCCAAAAGAAACCATCCTTACTTCCTCTCCTTCTATTATAACTATATAAAATGTATCAATAACTTCTATCATTGTTGTCTTCAAAATATATTCCATATATGGCCATTTTTATCATCTTCAGAGCTCTAGCACCCTAGTCCAAGTCACCATAATTTCTCTTCTAGTTCTAAGAAAAGCTTTTAATGATTTTGCTACTTCCGCTCTTGACCTACCTGTACAATTTTGCTCAAGGCAGTCAAACGGATAAAAATTCATATGCCTAAGCATATAAAAATCCATTTGACTCCCTTGAGAAAAATTGTAGATGGAGAACAATAGTGGAAGTGGGTGTGGAGGGAGGGAGAACATCAGAAAACATAACTAATGGATGCTGGGCTTAATACCTAGGCGTTGGGTTGATCTGTGCAGCAAGCTACCATGGCACACATTTACCTATGTAGAAAACCTGTACATCCTGCACTTGTACTCTGGAATTTAAAAGTTGATTTAAAAGAGAAAAAAACAAACCATAAACTAGATATGTCATTCCCTTGGAGCATACACTTCTAATTAGTGGAATAGCTCATTCAGAGTAGATCCAATCTGGCCTATGATGTTCTCCGGTGTCTCTTACCACAATCATCTCGTGACTTTTATTCTCGCTCAGCTCAAGCTACCATTACCTTTATGCTCATCTCACAAATACCAAGTTTGTTCTCACTTCAGAATTTTGCTCTTTCTGCTCTTTGCCTGGCATTCTTGATCCAGAGAACTACATACTGTTCACTTTTCATTCCATCTAAAATTTTTCTTAAACATCTTCTTTACTAACCAACCATTTTAACAATTTCTCTCATCATTCTCAATACACTACCTTATTTTACTTTTTAACAACATATAATACAACTAGACATTTTATTATTTTTTATTGTTTTCAATTTACTTTCTGCATCACAAGACTATAAGCTTCAGAGAGCAGGGACTTTGATTTTTTCCATTGGATCACTAGAACTTAAAAAAGTGCTTACATGGCAGAAGCTCAATACATCCTTGTGAAAGTAATGAATAAATGCAAGAAGAATGTGCAGACTAATTTAAAAAGTCTCACTATATCCTAACAAAAACCAAAGGGATGACTTAAACATCTCTTTAGTTCTAAAATTCTAGTATTTGTTGATTGAGATTAAGTATCTGAAAAGCTTTCCTGAAAATTTCACCTCACTAGGCACTGACATATTACTAGGGATGTCAGACATGTGGGATGAAACATACATACACAGACCCTCTTAAAAAAAGGAGCTAACGTGACTGAGAACCTGAAGTAACTCTGGAGGCTGTACCCACAGTGTCCAAACATTATGTAACCTTAATTTCTTGTTTACTGACCAAAGAGTGGATGAAAAATATTCTCTGGAACATAGGTTATTTGAACCTGAGGTTGTTATTGAAGAAAAAGGGATCCTTGCAAGTAGTGAAGATAACATTTCTTCCCAAAGCACAATACTTCAATTTTATGTTTGTTTACTATAAGCATAATAGAAACTAGCTCTAGTTAATGAGTTAGTGTAAAATATTAAATAACTAATGGTAAACAATAGGATTTAAAAGCAATTGATGTTCGGGTAACAAAATATGATATTGAAATCTTAGACAAGGGAAAGATATTTGAGCAAAATAGGCTAAATTTTATTCAGTGGGTCATGATAACCAGAGATGTCAATACAGAATGTAAGAATACCATTAAGAAAAACCACATGGCTTAACCATGCAGTCCATTGAGAAATGAAGAAGAGTGGCATACCCTCATACATATTTGCTAATTTTTTTACAGTCCATATAGAGTGATAGCAGGAAGGGGCAATCTCCTATACCAAACCATCGGATCCTAGAAAATACAATAACAGTGAGAGAGCATTTCCCTTGGTAAAACCAGGACCATTCTATCTGTATTGTGTAAGCTGCAGTTATGACATATATATTGTACAATGACATTTCGCCTCATTTAGTCACCTCTCATACACATTCTAATCATGGATGGGGCAGTGGTTAAAACGTTTAGGCTTTGGGAACATTAATTTAGGATATATGAAAATATCTAGAATAGCAAAATTCACAGCAACAAAAATTTTAGAGAGATTTAGGGTAATATCTGGAGAAAAGAACATGGATGGATGAGTTGTTAGTGGTGGAGCAGGACTGAGGAATCTGCAGCTGCAAATGGCTCAGTTACAATGCATATGCTCATGGAGGGAGGTAGCCTCTTCTGAAGAACACAGAGACCCTTCAAATATCAGAGCTATCAGGTGTGAAGAAAAGTAGAAATGATGCATGAGACAGGCATTAGGTCACTGGGAAATCTATATGAAGAATAAGTGACAACCACATCTGCTTACAACTACCCCTTAGGCAAAACCAAAGTGAAGCTAAAGTTAATGAAAACAAATACAAACAGAGATGCTTTTGAAAAATTTAATGAACACTGATGAGACCTAGTATGAAAGTCTGAGGTCCAAAAGTAAATGTTCAGTATTCTCTTATTTAGGACACTGAAAAAATTAAAGTTCAGCTCCTACACATACGTACACACAGAAACATAGATGCTCACTAGCAAATAAGCCACACCCATATAGATCCAGCGAAGTATTTTCATTGCTTTATTATCGAATACAAATGGACAACCTAGAAAAACCACCATTTGAAGGAAGGAAGAACTTAAAAGAAAATGATCAAGATAGACAAGTAGAACAGACATGACCCAGAGCAAATGGACATTAAGGAGAGAAAAGACTATTCTATCCCATTATGGTATCACAAGAACAGTCATTTAATAATCATTTTGAAGTTTATACAGAAACGCAAAAGACTCAAGACAGCTAACACATAATTGTAGTAGAAAAAGTCAGAAGGTTAACATTGCCTGACTTCAAGATTTACTATAAAGCTGTAGCAATCAAGACAGTGTGGCATTGCTAAAACAACAGACAAATATATCAGTGGAAATGTATAAAGGGCTCAGAAATATACTCACAAAAATATAATCAAGCAAAATTTGATAATAATGTAAAAACAATCAATGGAGAAAGGACAGTGTTTTTAAACAACTGCTGCTGAAACAACTGGACATTTAGATGCCAAAAAATGAATCTAGGTACAGCATTATACACCTTTCAAATAAATTAACTCAAAAGATGACATACCTAAATCTAAAATGTAAAACCATATAATTTGTAGAAGATAATTTAGTAGAAAATGATAAGATTAACTACACTAAAATTTGAAAGTTCTGTCCTGCGAAAGATGCTGCCAAGGGAATGAAAACACAAGTCAACGATTGGGAGAAAATATTGGAAAAAAGCATATCAGATTAAGGAGTTGTATCTGAAATATACAGGGAACTCTTAAAACTCAACAATAAAATGAAAAACCCAATTTAAAAATAAGCAAATGATCTAGACACCTTAAGAAAGGAGATAGATGGCAAATATTTAACATCTTCTATCTTTGGATAATTGCAAATTAAAACAATATGAGATATGCCTACGCACCTTCCAAAATAGTTAAAATCTAAAATACTGAAAATACCAAATGCTGAGGAGCATGTAAAGCACCAGAGATTTTCATGAATTGCTGGTCAGAATGCAAAATGGTATAATCACTTTGGGAAACAGTTTGTCACTTTCTTATGAAACCAAACACACTTTTATCATATAATCCAGCAATTGTGCTCCTTGACATTTACTCAAAGGAGTTGAAAACTTAGGTCTACACAAAAACATGCACATGGATATTGACTGTTGATTACCACTTATTTGGAAGCAGAGAAGATGTATTTCTGTAAGTGAATGAGTAGACAAATTATGGTACATTTACAAAGTAGAATTTTATTCAGGGATAAAAGAAAATGAGCTTCTGAACCACAAAAGGACATAGAGGAAGCTTAAATGCTTACTGCAAAGTGAAAGAAGCCAATGTGAAGAGGCTTCCCACTGTATGATCACAACCAATTTTCTAGAAAACATGGTTTTCTAAAAAAAAGGAAAACCAGAGAGACAGTGAAAAGATTAAGGATTGCTAGGGATTCAGGAAGAGGTGGAGAAAGGGTAAATAGGTAGAGTATAGGGTATTTTGGGGTAATCAAAACTACTTGATATGATAATCTAATGGTGGATATATGGAATTATGCATTTGTCAAAACCCACGCAACCATACAACAAAAAGAGTGAACCCCAATGGAAACTCTGAACTTTACTTAATAATAATATATCAAAGTTGGTTTATCAGTTGTAACAGATGTGCTACATTCATGAAATACATTAATGATAATGAGGGAAACTCTGTGTGGGGGGGTGGAGGCAATTGTTGAGCAGCTCTTTGTGCTGTCTATGCATTTTATCTGGAAATTTAAACTGCTCTGAAAATAAAACCTCCTAAAAAAAGATGCATGCCTTACTGCCTTTAATTGCTATGCCATGGGGACAATTTCAAGACCCTCTGGGTGTTTTTAAACTACTCAATTTGAGACATATGGACTTAAGAGTAATAGATGAATGAATTTTTTTATATATCCCAAATCATTCCAAATTGAAAATGTACTGTGGGAATGGTGTGAAGAAGACTTGCAGAAGCTTCTCCAATTTCATGGTGAATTGGCATAAAGTCTTCTAGACTTCACATCAATGCCTTTATATTGTCAACTAGTCGAATAACTGGATATATTCTACATTTCTTGCCTCCTTAAAACAATGTCTGCCACTTACTTTACGCTCAATTTAAATGATGAACACTCTTTAAGTTTCTGAGAAGCCCGTGGCTTTCATTTTCTAGTATCTCTCTTTCTAAATTCTATCCAAAAACTGGAGAAAGAGAAAATAAAAATAAAGTCTTATAATTAGTTCCCTGCTTCTAGGTTTTCTTTGGCCTTTCCTCAAACTGAAAAAGGAAAAAAAGAGAAGCAGCTATGTAGGATATGTTTTTACTGCGACTATAAAACTGTTAATGAGGTTTTCATCAGGTTAAACCAGATAATTTTTAACTCTTGAAAATGTTTGAAACACCTTTTTTCCCTTAAAATTCCTCTCTGCAGCATGTTGAAGCATTTTATATTTGTTTGTTTTGTGTGTATGTGCGTGTGTTTCATACAATGCTTAATCAACAAGTAGGTTTTCAATTAAGTTCTAGTGAAAGTTAGCCACCTGCAACTCTTGGAAACTGCCAAAGTGACAATCAGCGTTCTTTAGCATATGTTTTATGAAAAAGCCCGGCATGTTCTCACGAACACGTAAAAGTTAGTACAGAGTTCAAGCTTGAATTCATAACATTTAAAAAGATCGTTATGTATTCAGTGAGTTCTTGACTGTTGATGTTGGCTGACGGATTTTCTTTACAGGGCTGCATTGTATTCATACAAACAAATAGTAACTTTAAGAAGAGTTTGCTCATGATGTTAGATAAATTTTTCATTACATTACTAGACATTAACTTGTGATAACATGAGACTGTACTGAGGTATAAAATATCAGTGTTCATATCAGTCTATGAAAGGTTAGTAGGTTAGTAGTGTTCATATATAAAAATCCAAGGATTAATGAAATGTCATTTAGTATATGGCAAATGAAATAGTCATGCTAGCCATAGATATCTGCAATAAAGATATTTATTGCACAATTTATTGCCAATTTATCTCATTCTTACTAATGTGCTAATATGCCTCTGGTTTTTAAATAATATTAATAACTGACTTCTCCATTCATGCATGATTTTCTAAACCAACTTTATTTAATATATAGCTGGATATGCTTTCCTAACATTTTTCATTTTAGTCAAATTTCTCCATATCCGAGACAGATATGACCCATATCATATCTATCTAACTACTGGTACAATTTTTATAATATTCTTCCTGAAGAGAAGGTCAATTTGGCTACACATTATTGCATTTGTTTGAAATAAGCTTTTCATTTTTACATTATTTTATATGACAAGTTTTCATTGACCTAGAAAAGTTGTGTTGTTTTCACTGTTATATATTTTCCATGGCATTCAGAAAGGTTAAAAAATAGACAAAGAGTGCTCAGGGAAAACACATACACATGCAAAAACACAAATAGCAAACACTAAACGGTAATGCCAAATCCCGAATACTTGTATTTTTTCAAGAAAAAAATGTTGTTTTATGTTTATGCTAGTAGGAAGTGTGGTATGAGGGTTATGCCAAAGAGAATTTGTGAAAATTATTAGGGAAATTATTGGTGATTTTGGTCACAATACACATAGTATTTACCCGAAGCTTGCTTCTCAGGATCTCCAAGCACTTTGCAGAATAGGTTTTACTAATCTTATTACACTCCTTTTAATAAGGGGATATTTGAGTGACGATATAAAGGAAGAATGCAAGTTGCTTAGCAAATCAGAAGAGTATGAAGGAGAATCCAGTCTTTCCAGATTTTAGTTCAGTGTTACATATACTCCAAGTGACCCATCATTACAGTACAGCTGTATCCCTGGCTATAACACGTGCATGGGAACAGTTTGCCGCACGCTTTGGAATTCTTCAAAAGATTGCACTAAGCATTAATATTGCCAAACACCCCAGGCATTGGCAAATGCTCTTTCCATTTGCTCCCCCATATGTGATATTGTTTGTGTCTTTTATGCTTAAAACTGAAGAAAAAAGAACGTTGTTTATGGGATTTTGTAATGTGTGTGCATGATTTTAAGCAAAGTATTTTGCATTCTGGTACTTAGAACAGTCCATAAATATCCAAATAGATATAAAAATTATGAAGTTTACAAAAAAAGTGTTCCAAACATCACAGCCACTATTCAAAGGCAATCAAATTTACAATATTACAATGCAGAGCATCTCCTACCTCCCCACACACTGTGTTTCTTCAAGAGTCTAGGAATGCTTAAGTAGGACATGTAAAAGGTAATATAACAAATTCAAATTATTAGATTAGTGTATTTAACAAGGACTAAGGAGCAGCTGATTCATTCATGCACTGAACTGGTTTTCAGTTCTAAGATGCGCAATATACTGTGGGAATTAGTAATTCAATTTTCAGATCTTATGCACTTTAAGAAATAGAATTAGTGAAACAGCACTATTTTTAAAAAATTAATCAGATTTGTAAGCATTTAAAAACTTAACAGTTTGAGAATTATAGGTGAGATATTTTATAGAATGATCCTCAGTTGTAATTTTCTGATATTTTTCTCATGATTATGATGGGTTTTTGGGAAAGGGAGTCTACAGAAGTAAAGTGCCATCTTCATCATATCATATGAAGACTGCACTATCGATATAATGTATCACTGTTTGCATAATTAACTGATCACATAGTTTGAGGTAGCATCTGTCAGATTTATCCATTGTAAAGTTACTCTTTTGCTTTCTCCCTTTTCATAATACTTTTTGAAAGAAGGTTTCTGTGCACAACCCATGCTGGAGGGGTAAGGAGTTATACTCCCCGTATCTGAGGTCAACTTATCTACATAGAGTATTTGGAATTTTTCTGTATAGGAGATTTGACTCTTCATCTCTATTTATTGTTTATTCAATCATTTATTTATATCAGTGTGGACTCATGACAAGGAAAGTCTGAACAATTCTTACAGCCAAGAGAAGCCTAAGGAAATAGGATGACTAAATGCCTTGTAGTATTCCAGACTAGAAAGAACAAATTAGAAAAGAATAGAAAAGAAAAGAAAACTAAGGAAATTTTACAAAGAGGACTTTAGGTAATAAGATTGTATTAATATTGGTTCATTAATTGTAAAAAATGTACAATACTAATGTAAGAAGTTAATATCAGAAAAAACTGGGTGTGGGGTATATGGTAGATCTCTGCACTATCTTTAGAGTAATTCTGTAAACCTAAAACCATTATAAGATAAATGTTTAGTAACTTAAAAATACCCTCTACACACAAAAATATTGATGCATTCAGGAAAGGTCAGAGTTTCAGAACTAAAGTCATAAAGTTTTAGTGGGAGTATAAATTGCCATGATCTGTCAGTAATTATGAAAATATTAGTATGCATGTCAACTTTGGTGAATCGAATTCACTTCTAAGGATCTCTTTAGAAGAAATAGAAAAATTTAAATGTATCATTGAAACTTTATTTATAATAATAACAAAACAATATAAGATAACTTAAGATAACCTACCAAAATATTCAGTTGTATATTGATTGAGGTCATTGTGGTACTTCTTCATAGGGTAGCCAGTAAAAAGAAGGAAAATTCTCTAGATGTATTTGCTCTCTGGAAATAGAAGTACAATATAATAAAAAATATATACTGTATTTCAAAACAGTAAGATGAACAAGAAGATATTATGTATGCATTGAATCATACATACCAAAATGTTAATTATGGTTACTTTAGGCAGAGTAAGACAGTAGTGGAGAATGTTGACTTTTACATTTACCTTTTGCTAGTTTGAACTGCTACAACTTTCATTTATTACTTTTGTAATAAAAATATAACTTTTTTCTTAGTAACAAAGGATACAAGTATTTATGCATACATTATTATTTTATAATAGTTATATTATAATATATTAATATGCAATTAATTAACCAAGCACAGTTCAAGTTATCATAATTTAATTAATAGGAAATTATACATCTTGTGCCCCATCTAAATGTAAGAGAATTAGGTGTCACTGAGTCATTAACTTATTAATTTATTGACTAGTTCTCTAATATGTGCCTCCTGCACTCCTGTTGTTAATTTCTTGGCCTATGATTGAAAGGTGAATAGAATATTATCCATATTTTCAAATCTCATTGTGTAGTTGGTGAGATAAACAAATGGCTGACTTATTAATAAAGAAATGTAATAAATGCCCTACTTTACCTTTAAAGGCTTTGTAAGTAATATTCCATTTTTACGATGGAGCATTGAAAATGAGGTGGGCTGATAGAAAACCATCAAACGGTATAGTGGAAACAAATGTGGAAATATGTTAAAATAGATACTTTTGTAAAGCTAGGAGGGGGTCACATTACAGAAATTGTAATACGTTGTCTTGGATGACCATTGAGTTTTATCTTACATACCAGTTGCTTTCAGTTGATTGTGGCTTTCTGCAGCAAAGCATGGAGACAGATTCGTAGGCAGAGTACATGCTCAGTGGAGACTGTGGCAAATGCTTGTTGATACCTATCGAAGGTGCCCATTGGGTAGGAACAACAGGTCTGCCAAGTATTTGCCTAGAATTCAGAAGTTTTGCAACATAGTTCTGACTTTCATCCCTTAGTGCTGTTTAGCAAGCTGTTAAAGAATTTAATTATCACTTGAATAGTGAATACAAGAGGATTATTTTCCTTGTTAACGAAATGCATAAGAAGTGATCAAAAATAAAAATTATGAATAGCATAATGAAACTTATAGAAATGTAAGTATATGTATTCACAATTTTTTTCAGTTTGATTGAAAGCAAGTCAGATCATTAAATAAAATTGAATAACTAAGCTCAACAGTTTAAACCACAAATACTTCAAAATATAGATTACAAAAGAATGAAAAAATTCAAAAAGTGTGATTACTTAATCAGGCCTGTATTAATCAGAGAAGTAACCATCAATGAAGACTGGACAGAAATTTTTAACCATGCAGTATTTAGAATATACAATGAATAATGAGATGTTTTGTTCCATTAATTTGATCAATGTTAATTCACTGGAAATATTTTATGGTTCTGGAATGAAAGCAACTGGTGCCTATAAAGTCTATTATAGTGAGTGCTAAGAATTAGACCACTAGTGCATAATTAGGAATGATCTGATTATTAGTATGAGTATTAGAAGGTATAAAAGAGATTAGGAGATACAACATGCAATTAAAATATGTCTAAAAGTAAATTCTTTGTTTTCTAAACTAAAAATGAAGTAACAAGAATAGAAACAATATTTGTCTGTAAATATGGATAAGGATGACTATGCATATGTTAATATATATGGATACATACACAGGCACTTTCCTCTTTGTGAAAGAGAAACAATTTTGGAAAAATGAAAGAATACCAAAGAGATTTTTTGGTATGTTGTTCAGGGGTCAGTACGCACTCAGCCTCATATTCTTAAGTAAGATTGTAAAATGTGACAAATGATAAGCCTGTGGCACTTTAAGATCACAACTCCAAAGGGGATTTAAAAAACAGCTACAATTTGAAAAAATAGTCAGCTGCAATTATTGAAGTATGCTTCCTCAAGTAGAAGAAAATGCAACTGTGATTTTTAATATTTTAATAAAAGTATTTTAAGTTACAAGTGATTAATCCAAATACCTAATTCCTTGAACAATTTATATAATCCAAGTATTTCTGGATTTTTAATTGTAGACTTCATTAAACATTATGAAAATATTGATGCAGTTACTCCTCAATTACAAAAAATGATTCATTTTCTAATCAAACTGTTAGAAACAAAATATTTTTATATTTATGCTAATTAACCAATTGTCAAGCTATTTTATACTTAATAATGAAATAAAATGTAGAAGAGCTCATTTATATTAATATACACTCTGAAAACAAAATAAAAGTGTCTATAAAACATTGACTAAAAACGGAGAATCAACATTACCAAGTATACAAAAGAACTATGTAAACGTTTATATTAACATATTTTCACAATGCACTTGGTTAGAGTGTCCATTAATATATATTTAAAAGAATAATGAAAACTACAGAAAAATAATTACAGATGTTTATTTTGCATGTCGAGTTACTGAACAGATTATCAAATATTCATGAATAAAAATGGTAGAAGAATAGTAACATATCTGTTCACATGAACGAGTCTCTTTTAACTCTTAATATGAGCTAAGGATAGGCATAACATCACAAAATAAAAGTCATGTTATTTTATGCTCTTGAGCTATTTTTTCCACTGATTTAGTATTTTCTAAATAAAATGTCTCAATTAGCAGTCATTTTAGTGATAGCTGATAGATTGACAAATAGATATATTACTATTTTATTCCCAGTATTTTTACAGTTATGCTTTATCTCCAAATGTCATGGAAACTATGTGCCCTCTAGTTTCTCTAATTTCAACATTGGAGATGATACTAGCCTAACGAATTTCCCTTTTAGAGGAATTCCTCTGCAGACCGTTCCAAACCCATTCTTTTATCAATCATCTCTTTAGTCTCATAGAGGCTTAAGGCCAGTCAGTCAGAATTGGTTTTTGCCCAGAGGATAAAGGGTCTAACATTACTTTGAATTTAGAGGACAAATTGACTGGATTTGTCAATTTGAGACTTACTTTTGAGACTCAGGTAATTTGTCAATTACCTTTGAGACTGAATCTCAAGGTAATTCCACATAGCTGCTGTTGTGCTTTTGTTTGGCATCATATGAGGTACAGGGATTTTCCTTGTTGACGGATGTTTGTATTATCTTATTGTATCACATCCTACTTTGCATACTGGTATTTGCCTTGTTAAATTTTATCTTATTTGATTGCTGATATTCTACTCAGTCCTTTGTTTTTCCAGTTGCTTTGGAGCTGACAGGCTACATAACCCAATGTCACTTTCTCCTGAGTGTATCAGTGATCAGAACATACTCATAGGAAATCTAACAAAACCTTAGGGTATTTCATGGACAAATTAGCTAAGCTTTCATTGTTTTGTTTGGTTTGCTTCTTATAATCCTGGAAAATGTTGAACAATGCTGCCTTAGCATCATAGGCTTATATTTAATTTTGAGTTTATAAAAATGTCAATCATTAAGACATTCAACTTTTCCTATATTTATTCCTAGTAAAAATGCACACCTTTAGAAGAAGAGTGGGTAAAATATATTGGAGAGTAGAATAACTCATGTTAGCAAACATGAGAGCAGGACCATAAGAAAATGGAAATGAAATTAGAATTTAGTAAAACAATGGAGCACTAATTAGTGAGTTTAATATGCACAGATAGAGAGAATGGAATGGGAAAGGATAGCCGTAATTGTGCTTTGTTTAGCTTAGCCATTTGGTTAGCCAGAGCTTTTACAACCAGCTCTTTTATAGCTATGACATCTTTATGCAGCTGTCCTTTTCTTTTTCTGACTTGGCTGCTTTTGTGCACATTTCAAATGTTTTTGATCAAATGCATATACAGTCCAATGTGTTTTCCCTGAAAGCAGTGTCCCTTGACTAGGGACAGCCTTAGAGTAGCTTTCATCAAGAATAAAGGTATGGGAAGGGGTGGGAGGATGATAGGAGGCAGGATGCTGGCTGTGTCTTAAACAGTTTGAAAGAGATTAGAAGGGAAGTGACATGACTATTGAAAACCTGTCAGCTGGTCCAGAAAAGTGCCTCCACACGGGAGAAAGATCCATAAAATGCCAAAGATTTCATGTGTAGCATTGGTCATAATGGCTACTCCTTTTTTCTCCACTTGGATGGAGTAAAAAGTGAAGTTCCTGGACAAGCTCCGTGCCCCTGTCTCCTTCAATGCTGGCAGTGACCTGCACAGATAGGATTTCACATTCACACATATAGACAGGCTGTCTCCCCTGTGATCCTAATACTTCATGGTTATCATCCAAGACCCTCTGCCTCTCCCACAACATAAATCTTTTTTCTTTTAAAAAAATAAAATAAAAGAGGCTGAGCTAGTGAGGATAGAATATATTACCTCATTCTATTTGAGGCCCTGTGGCAACTCAAGATTAACTAAACCACTGAATAATCTCATTTAGAAAAACAGGCATGCAGCTCAAATTGGATCATTCTGTTTTGTTTTTTGCTTTTTTTCCACCACAGAAGAGATAGGAACAAAATACATCGAAAGAACATACAAATAGCATTAATTGGAACAGTCACTGTTAAAACAATCTCACCAGACTATTCCAAGAACACTTTTGGTCAACTTGGGACTTTGGAATTAAGAATAAAAGGAATTTGATTTGTGAATTTGGATTTTCCACATCATCCTTATAAATAAAATTATATACAAACATGATGAAAATTTATAAGGTACTCATAGTGCTTATATTTGATAATTATATATATGTACAACATGAGAAAGGTAAAGAATAATAAAGACAATAGTGCTTATATTTGATAATTATATATATGTACAACATGACGAAGGTAAAGAATAATGAAGTATTAAAACGCAAAGTCATTTCTTATAAATATCACAGTGATCTATCTTAATATCAACAAATCAATTGGTTACACACAGTGTATTCATAAAGAAAAAATACAGCCTTTCTAGTTCAGTGGGATATTTAAGGTATCATATGAGATAACATACATAGATTCAAGGTATTAGACTATTTATTATTTTTCTATGTTTAAAAATACACATTGCCAAACCGTTCTTAAATACACTGGCATTTGTCTCAGGAGTTTATGCTAGCAATTTATAGATAAAAGCTGTCGCCAGTTGCTCTAGAGTTTCTCTGTTGAATATAGGGTCAAATACAGGAAATGTATAAAAGACAAACTTTGCCTTCTTATTGGACACACATATTCCTGGGTCTTTGGAGGAGAAATTTGCCAATAGTTTTCTAAATAAATATATATTTAAAATAAATTTTCCATTATATTGTAAGAAATGCTACAGTTCGTCAAACTTTTCCATTCTTCCTTTTATTTGGGCATTAGATAATTACAAGGAATATGTTGTGTGCTTTATATCTACTTGTTTTTATGTCTGATCTATCTACCTATCATCTATCTCTCTCTCTATATATATCCATCCATCTTCTATCTCTCATATATCCATCTACCTACCATATCTCCCTCTTCTCTCTTCCCGCTGTTTTCATCTATCTATCCACCTACCTACCTACCAATATATGTATTAATTTATCTGTCATTCATTTACATACCTATTTAAACATTTATCACTTCAGCTATTTTATTCTCGAGATGAAATGTGGAATTAATCCTAATCCCAATTTTCTAGAACACTGTTATTAAGTGTTTATCAGGGCACTTGAACTCTCTTGTTCAGCCTTTCTTCAATCCATCCTTTTTTCTTTCCTGCATTTCTTACTGTTTAACCTCTCTCCACTTACATTTCTCTCCTAACAGAAGTAATAATTCTGACACATGGGATATCTATAATTTATTTGCATGTGCTTTTGTTTTATGCACATATAACTTTGCACAATGCTGTTATATTTAAATTATTTTTTTTCCACTCAGCACCATGTTTCAAAGGTCTATTCACATCCTGTGTTTAGAGTTGGTCTGTTTTTCACTAACTGCTATGCAGTTTACATAGTGTTAATACACTACATTTTGTCCCTTCCTTCCAGTGATGAACACCTTGGTTGCATCCAAATCACTGCTACTAAAGACAGCACCATAATGAACATTTGTGTATTTTCTCTCATACTGGTACAAGAATTGCTCTAGAATATACATCCAGGATATGACTATATCTAGTCATAACATATATCTATGTTTATTTAACTTTAATTTAATGCTTTCACATTACTCTTCAGAATACCTGGGCCAATTTAAACTCCCACGAGTAATGTCTACAATTTTTCACATCACAAATTCTCAGGCAGCACTTGCATTATATAACTTTTGCATCGTTGCCACTGTAATAATTGCAAATTAATACATCTTTTTCATAATAACCTTCTTTTGAGTCTTCACTTCTGTGAAATAATGGTTCACAACTTTTACTCATTTTTTCCTATTTTGATTTGCTGTCATTGTATTATGGATTAGCAAGAATTCTTTGTATATTCTGATATTAGACATTTGTGGTTTTAGATATTGCAAATAATTTCTGGAAATAATAAATTGGTTTCTCAACTTTGTTCATTGTGTCCTTTTGTTGACAGAAAGCCTGTATTAGATGTTATAGAATCTATGAGCAATTCATCTTTGTTAACATTTATTAACCTGTTAACTTTATTATTATTATTATTATTTTATTAATTTTTCCTGGTTGCCTATCTTGATTTATATTGTAAAGCTTCCATGTTTGCTTTAATTAATTTACATATAATTACTATACATGAGAAATAATGTTATAATGATAAGAATAGTTTCTGCAATTAAATAAGGATCAAAAAATGAAGAAATGACTTTAGACAAGTAGCTTGAATGAAATTACAAAGAGAAGTGCGTTAAAAAATACCAGCAGTAAAATCTCTAGAAGAATTAAAATGACAGGCTAAAAATTAAAAAAAAAAAGTGTTTTTTTTTTTTTTTGAAAATACTAATTTGCTGCTGGCACTGTGTATTCTTCTTCTTTGTTTTAACGGATGACTTGCAGGTACATCTTCTGGCTTGTCCCCTGGAGGCTTTGGCAAATGAAATTACCTGTTTAAGTTTATTCCAAATTAAATTTGTTGTTGTATTCAATGAGTCATCGTGCATATCCACTTTAGATACATCTGGTAACAGAGGTCCAGTCATAACCTCATTACTACTTGAGCTTGTTTCAAGAAAAGTTCCAAGTTTATGATCGTCTTCTCTTCTTCTTTTGTGCTCCTGCAGTTGTGTTATCCTAGGCATAAATCTGTCAACTGCCTCTGAAGAGGTAATAGCCTTTTGTGCACCAGGGTAGGCCACTGAGTTTTTAAAAGTGTTTATTTGTGTTTTCTGCAAAGAGTCATCGTGGTTATAATGCCCCATTGTTTTACCATGGTTTCTACCATCCTTAGAAGAGTTTGATGCTCTGGCAACATGCCCCCTGGATGAACACATACATTTTGAGGAGAAATAACATAAAGGCAATTCACAGGAATATGGAAGATAAGGATTTGAGTTCTCTGCAGAAGTGTTCACAGCAGCTGTACAAAATCCAGACATCTCTGAGTGGAAGTCTTGTCTAAAATTCTCTGTGTCTTTATGCTCTGTAACCAATCTCTTTGTCATGTAATGGTCTTTATATTACAATTTAAAAGGTGAGGGAAAGGAAAACAGAAGTGACTTATTTATTGTTTTCATCATTCAGAATCATATAATTTAAACAATCACTTAAAAATGTTAACAATTCTGCTCCAAAACATTTATTCCTTGAGAAGGGAATATATTCATTCACATGGCTTAAAACCTTTATTTTCAGTAGTTCTTACTACATATGCCTTCTGCACTTCTGTTTTTTTTTTTTTTTTCTAGTTTCTTCAACTGTTACAAATTGTGGAGCATAGCATACATGAAGCAATTCACTGAGAAAACTCTGTTCATCCATTTTTCTCTTGGCTGTCCTTGCACTTTTTAAGTTTATAGATTTAATAAGATAAACTTTAGTAAAGTCTTCTGGTGGGTATTCATCTAGAGCATTGTACTGTTCGTTTGCACCATACAAAGTGAATCGCTCAACTATTTCCTTCGTGGCTCCCACAGCAGGACCTCCTTGTATTAATAAGCACTGAGATTCCAAATTGATTGTATATACTTTGACAGCACCAGGCCATCCTCCCTCCCCATATTTGGCCCACGTGTTGCATGCTGCCCTCCAGACCTGGTGGTCAAATAAATTCCCTAGCTCCCCGCTACTCGACGCCATCTTGCCTGCTTTGATCCTCCTTCTGTTAACTTTAAAGACTTATCTTTCACAATGATAACTTTTTTTGAAGTGTACCTTTTTGTATGGCACAAGATAGAAATCCAGTTTTATTTTCTCCATAAAGTGAGCCAGTATTCATACATCATCAACTAAATACTCAGTTTTTGGCACATTGATCCATATACTATTTAAATACATGATTTTCTTTTCAGAAAACAAGCAAGCTAGAAGGCAATGAATTGACATTTATAAAATGCTGGAAAAAATATGTGTGTCATGTATATATATTTTTTCAGACAGATACTAAGGGCCTTTACTGCACGAGGCATACTCTGTAAGAAAGATTTAACATTTCTTTCTTTTTTTTTTTGAGACAGGGTCTCACTCTGTCACCAAGACTGGAGTGCGGTGGCGCAATTTCAACTCACTGCAACCTCTGCCTCCTGGGTTCAAGTGATTCTTGTGCCTCAGACTCCTAAGATTTAACATTTCTTTGGATATTTTTGTGTGAAACAGTGTAAATATTATTTAAATGTAGACTATGATTAATTAAATATGTATTTTGTAAGCCGAAAGTCAACCACAAAATTTTCTTAAAAATAATGAAGTCAACATAGGTAATAAAAGGCAATAAAAGTATTGACCAATTAATCTAAAAAAAAACAAAACAGAAAAAAAGAGAGCAATATTTTTAAAAGAACACAAGGAACAAATAGAAAACGGTTGTCACAAAGGTAAATTTTGACCAACCATATCAATAATGATATTAAATGTGAATGACCTAAGTACACCAATTAAAAGATGGAAATTGTTAGATTGAATTAAAATAAAAACAAATTAAACTATCTGCTATCTATAAGAAACCTTTTCCAAATATGAAGTTAAGGAAAGGATGCAAGCAAAATGAAAGGCAAAAGATATTGTATGTGTTACACCTGAATTGTGTCCCTCAAAATTATGTATGTTGAGACCCTAATTCCCAATGCTACTGTATTTGGAGATAGGACTGTTAACAGGTAAATAAGATCAAGTGAGGCCATAAGGATAGGGTCCTAATCCTGTGGGATTGGTGGACATACAGGAAGAGGGAGAGAGATCTCTTTCTCCTTTTCCATGCACGTGAGCACGGAAAGGCAATGCGAGCACACCGCGAGAAAATAGTCATCTGTAAGCCAGGAAGAGGGCTCTCGTCAGAACTCAAGCTTGCCAACATATCAGATTTCTGGCCTCCAGAACTACGAGAAAATAAATTTCTGAGCTTTATCCATCCAGTCTCTGATATTTTGTTATGGCAGTCTGGGCAGACTAAGTCACCATACAAACCTTAACTAAAAGAAAGCTTAAGTAGCTACGTTAATATCAGATAAACTTCAGAACAAAGAATATTATCAGAGATAAATAAGGTTATTATATGATGAAAAAGGGATCAATTTTCTAAGATGTGACGATTTTAAGCATTTTTCACTGAAAAACAGAGTTTCAAAATATATTTATAAAAAAGAACTGAAATCCCAGCACTTTGGGAGGCCAAGGCGGGTGGATCACCTGAGGTCAGGGTTTGAGACCAGCCAGACCAACATGGTGAAACCCCATCTCTACTAAAAATACAAAAATTAGCTGGGTGTGGTAGTGCACGCCTGTAGTTCCAGTTATTCTGGAAGCTGAGGCAAGAGAATTGTTTGAACCCGGGAGGTGGAGATTGCAGTGAGCCGAGATTGCACCATTGCACTCCAGCCTGGGTGACAGTGAGGCTCCATCTCAAACAAACAAACAAAAAAGAACTGACAGAATTGGAAAAATGCACAATTCTAGTTGAAGACTTTGATATTTTAATCTCACTATCAGTAATGGATAGAACAAAGTGTACAGAAAATTGCTAAGCATGTAGAAGACTTAAACAATACTGTCAACAAACTGAAGTAATAACATTTATAGATCACTATACCCAACAAAAACAAAAATCTATAATATTCTTTAAAACAGAGAACTTTTACCAAGATACAGCTTATTCTGAATCATAAAACAAATCTAAAATTTAAAGGAATGAAAAGCATACAAAGTATGTTCACAGCTAATAACCAAATTAAATTAGACATGATGAACAGAAATAGCTAAACCACCACCAATATTTGGACTTTAAGTAACATACTTCTAACTAACACATGGGTCAAGAGGAAGCCTCAGGGAAAAAAATTTATATATATATATATATATATATATAGAGAGAGAGAGAGAGAGAGAGAGAGAGAGAGAGAGAGAGAACTAAATAAAATGAAAATGCAATATATCAAAATTTGGGGGCTGCAGTTAAAAGTAGATGAAGAGTTGAGATCAGTATGCTTCTGCCTTAAGAACGACCTTGCTTAGTTTCCAAATGTCTGGGGATTTTGTGATTACCTTTGTTGTTGTTGTTGTTTCCTAGTAGAATTCCTTTGGGGTTAGAAAACATTTTCTGTGTAACTTCAGTATAATATTTTTTGAGATTTGCATTATAACTCAGCACGTATTCAATCATTTTGTACATCCTGTATACATTTGAAAGGAACGCATACTTTTCAGTATTGCATTGTCTGTCAACTAGGTCAGGTATGTGAATTACGTTATTTAACTATTCTGTATACCTCATGATTTCATGCCCGCTTGTGCTACCATTTAATGAGTGGTTTATTAAATGTTTATGAATGTACATTTGTTTAGGATTATATCTTGTTTTATTTCTCCTTTGGCACTTCATTTTTGGGCAATCTACTTAATGTATGCATTTAGCTCTCATAAGCTCAAAATTAGACTTTTATTTTCAAGTAGTCATTCACAGTTTTTCCTATTAGTCCCTTAAGTCTAGGCTGCCTTCATAGTTTTAAGTTATTGACGTTTCTCTACGATTTGTTTCAAGAAGAAAAGCAGCAAATTAAGCTAGTTCTCTGTTTGTCAGGAACCAGAAGCCAAGAAGTTTTGTTTTTAGACATCTCCTAATAACTCATTAGCAATTAGTTGTATTTACAAATATGTATTACACACACACACACACATATATACACATATATATGTATACATGTATAGATATGTCTGTATATATAGAAGCATTGACATTGATTTTTACATATATAACTTACTGTCCTGGCTTACTATTTTGGCACAAAATGGTATGACTTATTAACCCATGTATAGTATCCTGCTAACAGTTTTTGTAGTTTTTATAGGAAAATGATCAAAATGTAGGAATGAGTTACAAAGGCTATTACTTGAATTTGTGATTGGCTTGATGCCTTTCCATAAGTAGACATTTCCTTGAATTGCAAGCAATAATTGGACACTAGAGAGCTATTATTTGTGAGGCCTCTAAGTAAATTTTGTTTTAATGCAAAGCCAAAGTGGAGTGCTGGTAAAGGGTATCTGGAAATATGGTTCAACATATCTGGATGTAGTGGTTTTGTATGGAAAACACATTTCCTTTGCACTAGGGCATAGCATCTAAAACGTTGGCTATATGTATAATCCTTGATACTTCTGGATGATATCATTATCAGTGATAAAAAAAAAAAAAAGTGCATTAACATCTCCAAAGCAGTGCACTGTGTTTCTTGCCTTTTCATTTTTTATGTTTCCAACATTTTATTGCATAGGATTCTATTGCAATTTTAAGTACACAATTAGGAGGCATTATTTAGGAGGTACTATTTGTGGATTCTTTTGAAATTTTTTTTGAAACATAAAAGAATTACTAACTAACTGGCTTGGGATTGAGAGTTTTATGTGTTTTTCCTGCTTCTCCTCCCCTATAACTAAATAGTCTATCAGGATAAAATCTAAAGGATGATATTGAGGTCAGCTAACTGTAGTATATCTGTTTCTGGATCCCAGATGGTAAATTTAGGGATCTGAGGAAAATAGTCTGATAAGAGTTGAAAAATTAAAGGTGATATAAGAGAAAGTTAGTGCATTGAATGTGTCTCAACAAAAACTTTTTTTTCTGTAAGTGAGCACTCATGATTTATTTAGACTCTCCAAGGCTCTTTTTAAACAAAATGTTAGATCATCTAATCATTTAACAAACATAATTTAGACATGTATAATTAACAAGATCAACCTTCTATTAATATCAAACTTGATAAAAAATGAATTGAGTTAAAACAATACTTTGTGTGAGTTTGCGTGTGTGTGTGTGTTTAACAATTGGGTTGGGCACATATAGGGGTAATTAAAGTATAAAACTATTAATTCTCTGTCTCTCAACGTTAATAGACAGCTCAATACTTGATGGCCTCTTTGATCTTGTATTTGGTTATGTTTATTTTTTCCAGTTGTTGTTTCATCCCCATCTTGCAAATGCCTCTTTTCTTTTGGGCACCAGAAGTTATTTTATTTCTGAGAGCAAAATGTACATTTTCAAACCAACTCTGAATTTTCTTAGAATCCCATAGTTTAGTATAGCTTTATTTATTTATACCAAAAAGTAGTCTTGTTCTAAAACTGCTACTTATTCTACTGATTTTCCTTGGTGTCTGGCTTTTGGTCTACCACAATCCACTGGGATTAATTTCCTTGAGCCGCTGTAACAAATTATCATAAACTGGGTGGCTGACAAACAACAGATCTTTATTCCTTACAGTTCTAGATGGTAGGAAGCCCAAGATCAAGGCACTAGCAGATTCTGTGTCTGGTGAGGGCTCACTCTTCTGGTTCACAGATGGTATCTTATTCCCGTATCCTCATATGGTGGAAGCGGCAAAGAAGCTACCTCAGGCCTCTTATAAACGTACTAATCCCATTTATGTGAACTCCATCCTCATGACCTAATCGCTACCCAGATGCCATACCTCTTAACATCACTACATTGAGGATTAGGTTTCAATATACAAATTACAAGGGATCACAAGCATTCAGACCATAGCAGTTACCTTCCAGTGTGCTCTGCATGTGTTATCAATGCAATAGTTTCCTTTTCAGAAGGTCCCCTTTGGAATCTATCTCATATTTTCAGGCCCTGTCTGGAAGTCTGGCACTTTGTTGTTGTTTTAATTTGATTTAATTTTAAGTTCTGGGATACATGTTCAGGACCTGTAGGTTTGATCCCCTGTGAACTCTACTTTTAAATCAATGATTATATCGTAAGATCTGGTTTTGCTGATAATTCAGCTATAGTTGGTTCAACTAGCCTTATGCCTGATAATGTGCTAATGCTGATGTTTCTACTTACAAGTCTGTTCTGATCTGACAACTTATTCCAACAGATTGTGAAGGCATTATAATTTATCTGTGTGTGTGTATTTATTTCTTGAAAATACATCATTAAACATTTTAGCACAAAAAATAACCGGTACTTTCTTATGGTTTAGGTTGATACAAAAGTAAGTGTGTGTGTGTGTGTTTTCATTAAAAGTCATGGCAAAAACCGCAATTACTTTTGCACCAACCTAATACTTTTAAACCCTTACTCTATTGTATTTTGGGCCTGATGAGAAGTAAAATTCCTGTGCTATATTTTTTCTTTTTTTTTATTATTATTATACTTAAAGTTCTAGGGTACATGTGCATAACGTGCAGGTTTGTTACATATGTATACTTGTGCCATGTTGGTGTGCTGCACCCATCAACTCGTCAGCACCCATCAATTCG
>NW_012114544.1:550436-574249 GCF_000951035.1 Colobus angolensis palliatus | reverse complement strand
TCCTCTTTGATTTCACTGAGCAGTGGTTTGTAGTTCTCCTTGAAGAGGTCCTTTACATCCCTTGTAAGTTGGAGAAGAGGTCCTTTACATCCCTTGTAAGTTGGATTTCTAGGTTTTTTTATTGTCTTTGAAGCAATTGTAAATGGAAGTTCATTCATGATTTGGCTCTCTGTTTTTCTGTTACTGGTGTATAAGAATGCTTTTGATTTTTGCACATTAATTTTGTATCCTGAGACTTTGCTGAAGTTCCTCAAGTAAGTCGCTCAGCTTAAAGAGATTTTGGGCTGAGATGATGGGGTTTTCTAAATATACAATCCTCTCATCTGCAAACAGGGGCAATTTGACTTCTTCTTTTCCTAACTGAATGCCCTTTATTTCTTTCTCTTGCCTGATTGCCCTAGCCAGAACTTCCAACCCTCTGTTGAATAGGAGTGGTGAGAGAGGGCATCCCTGTCTTGTGCCAGTTTTCAAAGGGAATGCTTCCAGTTTTTGCCTATTCAGTATGATATTGGCTGTGGGTTTGTCATAAATAGCTCTTATTATTTTGAGGTATGTTCCATCAATACCGAATTTATTGAGTGTTTTTAGCATGAAGGGTTGTTGAATTTTGTCAAAGGCTTTTCTGCATCTATTGAGATAATCATGTGGTTTTTTCTTTGGTTCTGTTTATATGCTGGATTATGTTTATTGATTCACGTGTGTTGAACCAGCCTTGCATCCCAGGGATGAAGCCCACTTGATCATGGTGGATAAGCTTTTTGATGTGCTGCTGGATTAGGTTTGCCAGTATTTTATTGAGGATTTTTACATCAATGTTTATCAGGGATATTGATCTAAAATTCTCTTTTTTTGTTGTGTCTCTTCCAGGCTTTGATATCAGGATGATGTTGGCCTCATAAAATGAGTTAGGGAGGATTCCCTCTTTTTCTATTGATTGGAATAGTTTCAGAAGGAATGGTACCAGCTCCTCCTTGTACCTCTGGTAGAATTCAACTGTGAATCCATCTGGTCCTAGACTTTTTTTGGTTGGTAGGCTATTAATTATTGCCTCAATTTCAGAGCCTGCTATTGGTCTGTTCAGGGATTCAACTTCTTCCTGGTTTAGTCTTGGGAGAGTGTAAGTTTCCAGGAAATTATCCATTTCTTCTAGATTTTCTAGTTTATTTGTGTAGAGGTGTTCATAGTATTCTCTGATGGTAGTTTGTATTTCTGTGAGGTCGGTGGTGATATCCCCTTTATCATTTTTTATTGCATCTATTTGATTCTTCTCTCTTTTCTTCTAGCGGTCTATCAATTTTGTTGATCTTTTCAAAAAACCAACTCCTGGATTCATTGATTTTTTGGAGGGTTTTTTGTGTCTCTATCTCCTTCACTTCTGCTCTGATCTTAGTTATTTCTTGCCTTCTGCTAGCTTTTGAATGTGTTTTCTCTTGCTTCTCTAATTCTTTTAATTGTGATGTTAGGGTGTCCATTTTAGATCTTTCTTGCTTTCTCTTGTGGGGACATCTACAGAACTCTCCACCCCAAATCAACAGAATATACATTCTTCTCAGCACCATTTTGCATTATTCTAAAATTGACCACATAATTTGAAGTAAAACACTCCTCAGTAAATGTAAAAGAACAGAAATCACAACAAACTGTCTCTCAGACCACAGCACCATCAAATTAGATCTCAGGATTTAGAAACTCAGAACCGCACAACTACATGGAACCTGAGCAACCTGCTCCTGAATGACTATTGGGTAAATAACAAAATTAAGGCAGAAATAAAAATATTCTTTGAAACCACTGAGAACAAAGATGCAATGTACCAGAATCTCTGGGACACATTTAAAGCCGTGTGTAGAGGGAAATTTATAGCACTATAAATTCCTTTAAGGGGTTTCTTTAAGTTCAAGTTTTATAAAACACTAATTTGTTCTTCTGCAAATTTAAGCACCAGCAGCAAAAAGCAATAGTAAATGCATTTATAATGTTGCTATTTCAGTATGGGTCTTTTGAAAGACAGGACATAATCATTTTTCAGGCCTGCTTTGGGAAATTAGTAGAAATTTTTATTTTATTCATTGGCATTCACCTACAAGATATATGTTTTCCATTGTTCACCTGGAGGCTTTTTGTTTCAATCTACACTCTCTAAAGGCATAAGGAGTAATGTACTTAATAAATGTGCCAATATACTTATTTCAGATCATGAAACACAATATTTTTGTATGAACTTGCTCAGTGGAAAAACCTCACAGAAATCTATGCAGTTTCTGCTGTGCTAGAAATTAAAAGAAGGATCCAATAAAGTTGTGATGAATTGCCCAATAATCAGGTCCATGGTATGCATAAATGTGGCTCTGTGAAGATCAGTGTAAAGCCCTCTGTTCATTTCATATATGCTGGAGGTGAGAGAAGAGTTGGTACTTTTGTTTGTAACTTTTCTTATAGTCTTTAGAGCAGGCTTGGAGATAGAGCACAGAGTCGTTTTATTACATTATTCTTTGAATATAAATGTGACAGTTTCACCTTTCCTCATGTATTTTATCCATAGTCTCATTTGTGCATGCTCCTTTTGCACTGCAGCTCAAGTAACCTGAAAAGCAGCCTTCCATGGTTTTATACACAAACTACACACTATTCTCTTGGCTAAAGCACTGAAGGGCATCCTGTTTCTAGGGGGGTACTGGAACAGAACTTGGGCTTTCCTGACCAGACCCTCCTTATCGCTGGATGTCATGTTCTCAGCATATTCTACACTTATTCTTTAAAACTGCAAGCAAAACAAGTGGAAAGAACTGGTTCAGTCCAAGGCCACCCAGAGAACTCTCCTGTACCATGGAGACTGCGATAGATATTATTAACCTTCAGTGACAGGAGGTAAAAGAACTTTGTAAAACAAAAACAGAGATGCAGAAAAGCAAACTTAAGAATCTACAAGTAATATAAATCTCTGTGTGATGTCCACACAGAGTTCATTTGCTGTTAAAATCTCACTTCACCACTTACTGGGAAATAGCAAAATTTCCTGAAGCATAGCTACTACTACAGCAGAATGGTATAATTAGTCATCAAAATTGAGTAATTGAATAGTTAGATTATAATATTCAAAGCTTTCTCAGAAACATTAACCCAATTGTCTTTCCAATATTGGAAAAAAATTAATATTCAGGGAAACAACCAAAGAATTGTACATTTTTACTTTTAGAATAGCTCATGAGACATGAGTCTCATGAGTAAATACCTAAATGCAATAGTAGGAAAACTAGTTTTATTTGCTTCGAAGTTTTCATTTTCTCTTTAAAATGTTAAATACAATATTCAATTTAAGCAAAGCCTGTCATGTAACTATACACTGTCTTTGTAAAGAATGAACACACTTTTTAGTTTCCTGATGCATATATGGTCAGGTACCCTATAAAATAAAATCTGTCTTATTATCAATAATTACAAGCCACAATTAGGGCACTTTGTGAGATCTTTTATTGAAAGGCTGTTAGGGTTTTTGCCTCTAATTTAATCTGTTTTATTAAATAAGTAGATGTATGAATATCTGAGTTACTAATATACTGGAAAAGATTCTGAGGCTGAAGACCTAGGCCCGGTACCGTTGAGCTAAAGAGATGTTGCTACTTACAGAATTGGAACTAGTTCAGCACTGTTGTTAATACAATGCCAGATTTATATAGTTGTCCCCATGCTTCAAAGAATTCAGTCTCCTTGCCCAGACTTAAAGGACAATAATTTAATATAAAGCTGTGAAAGAGTAATGGAATGCATATAAAGACATTTTACAAGATGCTAGCCAGATCTAGCCCCAGAAGATTTGGTAAAATTTAAAGTAGCATGGAAGAATTGATTGGAGACCTGGCAATAGTTAAAATGGGAAAATTCAGGGCTCTATATTATTGCAGCTAAAGAGGAAATTTCAAGAGGAATTAAAGACATTTGCAGCTTTTTCAAGGTCTTTAAATAATATTGATAAAATATCATAACTTTTCCACTCCTGAAACTCAATTGAATTCTAAAATCTAAATCTAAAGTTATTTTTAGCTTTATAACATTTTGCTTTTCTAGAAGGAAGGTGTTATCTTTTTTTCTACAGTCTATTAACTATTGGTATTATTAATACCAAAGTACTAAATTTTGATTACTTAATTGTTACATTTCTTCAAAAAAAGGATTTTGATTTTCTAATGTTTTATGGGAAGTGAAAATTCAATACACTCTTCAAAGAGGTATTCTGGCTTTCTGATGCCTAAAAAGCACAGGACAGATGTAGCACCTCTACCATCCTACTGATAATAGACTTTGGTGCCAGAAGGAAAAGAAGAATGTAAGAAACTTTAGAAAAGGAACATCAGCCTAACTCAATTCCCCATGTCTCTGAAATACTTAAGTAATAAGAGAAGGACAAATTAACTGGTTATAAATAAAGTGCATCCTTAGCTTCTCAATATGTATCCCCTTAGCATGCCGTGTAAGATTCTGTCTTATCTGACTTTAACCTATGTTTGAAGTTTCATCCTCTCAACTTTTACAATCCCTAATCCAGCAACACACATCATTTTCTGTTTTCTGAATTTGTCGTTTATATTTCAATCTTTCCTGGAATTATATTATCTCTACATTGAATTCCTTTCTATTATTTCTCTACTTGGGAGCTTGGAACTTCTTCTTTCAACACCCCTTTCAAGTACCAGTGCTTATGCAGCTTCCCTGTCTTCCTAGTCCAAATTAGTAACTCCTACCTCTGTGTACACCTGCTATTTTTTTTAAACTATTCCATTACATTTCGTTTTATAGTGTATTTCTTCTTCTTTTTTACTTGTCAACTAGGTAATTACGTCAAATGCTGTCTTTTTCATCTTTGTGTCTATCTTTCTGTAGTGCTCAGAGTAAGTACTGATAAGCAATCCTATTTAGGAATAATCTTTGTTAGGAGAAAGTGTAGTTTATAAAGAAGATATTGCATTACTGTTGCCATATATAAGATGCTGTTCCTCAAATTCTTCTTCTGCTTTTACAATAGAAGAATTGAGAGACTTGCAATTTATTGGGTTCATATATTTTATATACATATAACTCTAGTTAGTACATAGTTTTTCTTTGTCAATATTTAGTGAACTGGATGTGTTTGAAACTTTAATTCTTTACAATTATGTCTTTATAATAATAGTGAAGTTTAGGATGGTTATATTAAAGGGAAAATTGTCTCATTAAGAAATTAGGTCTTTTACATGGATCTGAATCTGTACAACAAATTCAGTTAAAATAGTTAAAATTTAAATGAGATCCACACCTGAAATTTTCCCTGAAATATAAAATTTTGCCATATGCCACTTCAAATTTTATTTAATAACTTCTGTTCAACCGTGGTTTTTTTTTGCCATCATTCAATAATAAACTAACGTTCAAATCAAATCAAATATTAACAAACGTACACCTTCAGTTATTTCATTGACTCTTTTTCTGAATTTTCCAGTTGAGGAAATTTGTTTTACATTTCATGTGGGTTAGGAACTCTGTCTTTCAGGTATTTGATTAACTATGGTTAGCACTTCTCTATACATATTGTAAGAATTTGAGAAAAGTTAAAGAGGCTTGAAAAATATTCATTGCAAAATTAAATTGTTTATAGTTTTTGACAGTTGTATAATTTCAAATGTATTACATTTTCTTTCTGTGGTATTTCCATGTACTCCATCAATCACAATTTCCACAGCACAATTGGTGTCTCCCATGCCAGGTTTAGGGAAGAAGAAGAACATTCTGTGGTAAAATGAGTTTAGGAAAATTGTTAGTTAAAAAAATTTCAACACTTTTTTTCCTTATCATTATTATCAATCTGGGCTCCCAGATAGATGAATTCATTGTGAGTGTCCAGAACAGTTGATCAAATGTGGAACATGTTTGCTCATATACTTTTTTAAGGATTGTGTTAAGTAATCGGTATTATAAGTAGATCTTACATTTTTCTCAATACATTTTGAGAAAGCTAATATAAATCAAACCTTCCTACTCTATGAATGTTCTTTTTACTTGATCTTCCTGTGTAATAACAGCAATTTTGTTCCAGTAATTCTATTCTTTATTCAATAATTATTTTTAAGAATACTACTTTGTGCCAAACACTGTTCTAGACACTGTGTATATGACAGAAATAAAAATAGACAATATTATTTATATTATTAATTATTAATGTTATTAAGATATTATAATATTGTCTCTTACAGAACTTTCATTTCAGAAAGATTTATTTATCAACTAGAAGAAGATTGAATTCTATTCTTGAAATTGCTTTGTGTGTATGTGTGTTTATTTTGCATTCTTAAAATGTCATATATCTTGGAAACTCTAGAAGTGCTGTTGGTTGTCATAAAAATATGCTGAGTCTAGAAAATGTAACATGCAGAGAAGCCATGGTCTAATGAGCTTCAAGGGTCAAATGTTTGGAACTAATTTTCTTCACCTAGAAAATTGATTTAGGTTTGATTAAATTCCACTTGAATAATTTTATTTATTTTATATTTATGTATTCTCTGCAAGGGAAAAAACACAATTTAAAATTCCATGGAGAAATAAATCTCTGGATTAGGATCCAAGAGACCTACAGTATGTGAATAGTTTTTAAAGATTATTTGTCAGGCATAATTTGGCTAAGAGTGTGATCATTTGCAAGTCATTTCTACTTTTATGACCTCAGACTTTTTTCTCATGCATAAAGTGAGATGACTTGGCTATGTGCACTCTAAAATATTCCTTTCAGTCCCATTCTCTGATACCAGAATCTAAATTTTGGAATGCCTTTGTGGCATAAAAGAAATGGAAGTCTTTGTTTAAAAATTTTAGAGATAATGCTCTTCTATTCATGGATAAACCATCTGCAGGTATAATTATTTCTTCATTCATCTGTGCAGTGCACTCTATTGTGAGGACTGCATATATGAAGGCAAGTATATGCCTAAGAGGATACTGTATATGGTCTGGGGGGATGCTTTATCTGCGTGGGGAACCATTCAAATTGGCCAAGGTGTAAGTTTTTAAAAATCATTTTAATTTTCATTGGAATATTTAGTAGCACAATGTAGCTGCAAGCTATAGGAAAAAGCATGGAAGAAGAACCTGTGTTCTCTGACCATCTCTGCTTGTTCATTATGTGACTTTGAGCAATCCATTTTATCTCCCACAGCTAGTTTTTTGCACATAGAAAAGAGTTGAGCCCGATGTATTTCATATCCTTTCCAAACTTATAGTTCTCTAAATGTATTTGGGACGCATGCTTTGCCCCCTCCCAAAATGCATATAACAATACCTATTTCATGAGACATCTTTACTAAAACATTTAAAAAATTCTCTAAGGACTGACACATTATACAATGGGATAAAAGAAATAATATTTGTACAGTATCACATCTTTTCTTCTAGATTTATCTTCTGAAAGATTACTGAGCACATAACTCCTTTTGTCAGCATACTTTGTGGTTTCTACAGCTGTACTGCCACCATACTTGTTCTGCAGACTGCCAGAGCCACTGAGCCTCATGATTTTTGACTTGGCTGTTAGAAGGAAGCTGCTGAGTGACTGTAAATGAAGTCAGCTTGGGCAACTTTATTAAGCAAATATGTGAAAGAACACTGCCGTATCTTTCTCAGAGAACACATTTAACTATGACCATAATTAAATCTGTATTGTTTTTCATTACAAACTAAACCCAAAGTAATAGGTTCATCTAGAAATAGTAAAGTTAATTTGAGAATACTATTTTACCCTGAGGCTGCTTTATTTTACAAAGACTAAAGTTAACAAACTGACCATGTGGGAAAAGATACTAGTGGTCATATTTCTTTGAACTTTGGACTTCTTTGGATTTTGGAGTCCAAAGGAGGACTTGGATGAAGATAGGAATGGTTCAGCTGTTTTGTAGTTTCAAGCAGGTATAGCTCCACAATCGCACTCTAAGTAGTGGAAGTTACTTATGATAACAAACCCTAACTGCAACCCATGGATTAGAAATCAAAAGTAACTTACACAAATTCTCTCTCTATGGTATCATAATCCCAGAGAAACAGAGGAATAGAAAAAAAAAATAAAGATATTGACTTCCCTCTCTCACTTATTCTCAGAAATGAGTGCCATTTTTCATCTATTTGGTCCAACGTTTCCTCTCTGAATTATTTCTTCAAATAGAGTTGCTCTTCTGTTTCATTCCTGCTGTTTTTGATGTGTTTTATTTGTTTATTTTGTTTTGTTTCATATAAAATGGAAATGGATATGGATCATTCAGGAGAATCCCTTTTATATGCATTTGAATACTTATAGGTCATGTAAAACCCCCTGTCTATCTCCTTTTGTATGTGCCGTACTCATTGTTGACTCTAACCCAACCATCCTGAACGCAGGATTCTGAGGGTCATCCTTTTTCCATTGCCATACATTTGTACATGCTTTTTTACCTCTAGCTATAATGTCTTTCTGTTTTCCAACTTTAATCTCAAGGTCTCAAGAATCATAGTACTGTCTGACCTCCTATTTTCTCTTCCCAGATGGGAATACATCTATGTGTCTACATATTCATTATCATTCTCATCAAAAAATATTATTCATCATTGATTATTAATCAAAATATTGTTAATCATGTATTTCCTCATTGGTTTTCTTACTAATTCAATTGCAAGCTCCATGAAGGGCCAGACTCTGTCTTCGTATTTGTGTATTTTGAACCTACCACTGTGCCCAAATATAAAGGCCATTCAATCTCAATCAGAGAGGAAGTTAAACAACTAATACTGTAGCAGGACAAGCCACAGACAAAACCCCTCAGACACCAAGTTAAAGAAGGAAGGGCTTTATTTGGTTGGGAGCTTCAGTGAGACTCATGTCTCCAAAAACCGAGCTCTCTGAGTGAGCAATTCCTGTCCCTTTTAAGGGCTTACAACTCTAAGGGGGTCTGCATGAGAGGGTTGTGATAAATAGAGCAAGCAGGGGGTACGTGACTTGGGGCTGCATGGAATGGTAATCAGAATGAAACAGAAAAGGACAGGGATTTTCACAGTGCTTTTCCATACAACGTCTGAAATCTATAGACAACCAGTTGGGTCAGGGGTCGATCTTTAACCAGGCCCAGGGCACGGCACCAGGCTGTTTGCCTGTGGATTTCATTTCTGCCTTTTAGTTTTTACTTCTTCTTTTGGAGGCAGAAATTGGGCATAAGACAATATGAGGGGTGGTCTCCTCCCTTAATACCTAAAGTTTTATACAGTGCACAAAGCACATATTTGATAAAAAGATAAAGGAGATTCAGTTCTGATCTTGAGTTTTGTTTATTGTTCTATCATTGTTGTTAACTTTTGTTTTAGAATTGGAAAAAATCATATTGAGGTAAAGCGATTTCATTAAAATGTTGCCTTACTTAGATTTTGAAGTAGAATTACCCAGAATAGTTTTTCCCGTGGGCTTAGAGTACTTGCAACATGTTCAACTAAGAAGAAAAAGTCCTGAAAGGGAATGAAAATGCTTATAACACTAGGAGGGAACCCTTTTAATGGGGAAGTTAGTGATTACCTGAACATCACTATAAGATTCTGTTACTACTTTAGGTGCTTCCATGATTAAGAGTAAAAACACATGAGAACTAGAAGCTTTTTCATGCACCCCTGCTTTGGGAAAGGATATGGAAACATGGATATCTGAATGTTAAGGTCATAGACAGCTGGGGGCGATTTACTTTATGGCTTCTGTGTGTCTCCTGTTAACACACACCCTGTAGTCAGTGAGCGATTAAGAGAAGTTCACAGTTGCTGGCTCTGGTAAAAAAAAAAAAAAAAAAAAAATTGCCTGTAATAGGGTTCAGTGAATGTGCTAAATCTATATGCAATTTCTTGCAGGAAAAAAAAAAAAAAACACTTCAGGTTTGGTTTTCTAAAAGAAATAAAAAAGTTGAATGCAATCTGCTTCACATATCCCTCTGCAATGAACAATAAAATGATTGTAATGTAGATAATTTCTTCCCATATGGAAAAAATATAAGTATTTGTGTATTCTTTTGCTGGTTGAAAATTTCTGCTCAGCTGTTTATTTAAAATTTATATGGTGCTTTGAAAGATGTTTCATGATGCCAAATGGAGTAATTATTTTTATTTTTAAATATCTGGTGTTCTACCATGGTATATATTCTTTAATATTACACAAAGAAGCACATTTTTCTGTGCTTTTGATATATTTTCACATTTTTCTAACATATATGTAGTCAATATAATACAGTTTACATCACTTGTAAAAAATATGAAAACCATATTCTTTCTATCTGGAGAAAAGGAAAATTAGTTAATGAATTGGGAACAATATCTAGAGTTCCACGGAATTAAGGACAATCCACATAATAGGTAACATGGTACTCAACAGAGATCAAATAGCTAGAGGCAATAATATCATTTATCTAACAATGCTAGCTTGTTAGCTTACCTCTCTAAATTTGGTGGGAACCCTGTTTCAAAAAATATAATCTGCTACTGATATTAGATGTTAACACAGAATGTAATATTTTCCATGCTTGGTTTTAAGTTCAAGTTTTGTTTTTATAATTAAGAAATCTTATTTGTGATATTTGGAGTCTTTTTACATACTCAATATATTTTCTGAAATTGGGCCTCATGGTGGTCTGGCAATAGTTTTAAATGCTAGCAATTATTGAATACTAGCTAGCTAGCCAGCCACTGCTCTAAGTACTGTGGTAGTATTCAGGAAAAACATAGCTAGTGTTGTATAAAGCACTCATCAAAAACTAGTGGCTTAAGACAATGAAGGTCTATTTCTGATCCATGTCTCATTTAATTGGATTTTCAAGAGGCAGCCTTCCATGTGTTAATCAAGGATGCTGGTTCTTTCCAATTCTGCTTCAAATGGCCGACAAGCAAATTGAGAGAACAAAGACTCTGCCAAATATTGTGTGGGCAGACATGGAAGGGGCATACATCACTTCAAACCATACTCCTCTGGCAGGAACACAGTGGTGTTGCCTCAAGCTAACTGAGGGAAACAAGGAGATAAAATCTTCCAAGATTGAGAAAAAACAATGGGATTGGCGAACATTTTGCTAGCCTGTGCCGCATTCATATCTATTTGTTTAATTCTCACAACATAGGTACTTTATTATCCTCATTTTGCAGATGAGCGAGCTGAGACATGAAGAGTTTCATAAATATCACACAGTTTCATGAGGAGTAAAAGGTAGAGCTGAGAAATAAAGCCAGTCAAATTGTCTTCAGAGGTCAAATTTCTAATTTTTATGAACATACTGTTCAAATTAAATGTCACCTAATTCATAAAATACTTTTATTTGCAAGACAAGATTATATGTTTTTAAAAACTCATTAGGGAAATAATGGGTTCTTAGCTGTTCTTTATTTCAGTGTTATTTATCACTACATTGCTACTCCCAGTCTTTCTGTGAATATGTGTGTACATGTGTGTATGTGTACATTTTTGAAATGTATTCTTCTTAGTTTCTGAATTTTATTTCAGAGCTAAGGTTATTGACTATCTTTATCATTGTTTAAGTATGTATGAAGCACGTGGTCAGGAATTTAGATAGGATAAGCAGTAGTATTATCACCATTTTAGAGACAAGTAAATTCAGTCTTAAAGAGATTAAATAAATTTGCCCAGGTGACACTAAAGGATGGAACTATTAGAGTCTAAGTCTGGAGTCTGTGTTTTAAGTATTGTGACGATCTTCAATAAACATTTATTTAAAGGAATATGGAAAATCTCTGAAATCTTGATCATTTGCATTGTACACTTCATTAAGCTGGCCTGTGGTCTTGCTATTATTATCTTAACTCTATTTTATGGTCTCTGAATACTGAGCTGGTATGTTGCTGGTGTGTCTATAGTTTGAAATCTTAATATAACTAGAAATATGGTGGTTTAATAAGTATTATACAATCATTGCATGGTAAAATTCAGTTGGTTAGCATTGGATTCAGGGAATCTCCATTATTCATTCTTCACCCTCTATCTTGAACTCAGTGCTCTAGGGCTTGATTTGATCAGCTTTAAAACATGTTTGAGATAATTCTATCTTTAAAAATAACATATAAATATACACAAATATGACTGAATATTTCAGATATGTACAAAGTGATGAGAGTATAATAGACAACCTGGAGCATCTCACCCAGCTTTAACAGGTTCAGTTCCCACCCTTCATGGGTTGAACCGTTGCATTACTATCTGTGCCTTCAAATTTGCAAAAAAGAAAACAAATTCAAGATTTTATAATCATCGTCTTCAGAAGGGTTAGTTCAACCGCTTATTCTGCCCTCATTCCTTCCTCTCCCATGAAAGCAGGTCTTTTCCTAGGCTGACTCTATTCTCTTTTCCCTGTAAGCTCCTAATTCTCAGTTTCCTTGTTGGCTCTTCTCTACCTAAACTTTAAATAGTGAAATTCCTAAGGGATTGTTCTCAGTCCACTTTATGTCTCATTGTACCCTTTCTTGTTACACTCTCTTCCACTTTTATAGCTTCAAATGCCATTTCTAGGTTGAAGACTTCCAAATTCATATTGTTAAACTATAATTCCTTTCTGAACTCCAGACCAATTATATTCAAGTGGCATCATCAACATGATATATATTCAATTCTTAATCTTTTCTCCACATTTTCTTCATCTCTAATTTTATGTATCTTGGTAACTAAAACTACCAGAGCTTATGACAGAAACCTGGGTGTCAATCTTTACATTCTCCTCTGCCTTACCAACTCCCACATCACATTAGATTATAGCTGGAAAATATCAAGATACTCTGTTTTTTCTCTATCCACTTCTGCCCTCAGCTGCTTTTGTATTGTATAATCAGAATGATCTTTAAAAACAAAATCTGATTATATCACTACACTGTTTAAAACCCTTTGAAGTCTTCTGAGAGTGCTTAGAACAAAGGAAGAATAAGTAACCTAACATATAAGACTTCAAATTACTCTCCCTCTGCCTCATACCAGAGCCTTCTCATATCACTCTCTCTCCCTGTCACTTTTATTCATCAGCCACATTGGTCTTCATTTTGTCTCAAAATGTGCCAACTTTTCCAATATTGAACATTCACACATGCTTTGCTTCTCTCTGACAAAAATATTTTTATTCTATTTTCCTCCTAATTCCTACAAATCTCTCACGTATGTACAGAAATACTGCCTCTTCAGAGACATTTTTGTGTGAATTTAAACCCCAGGCCAAAATAGTGTTGATTTTTTGTTTTAGCAGGCAATTAACTTAGCTGAACTTGAACTCCAAGTTGTATGCCTCTGCAGTGTGCAGCAGCTAAACGTATGTTCCCTTCTTTAACCTTAGCTTTACAGTTTCAAGTCTGCCCTATAATTGCCTGGTTCAGAGAACAGCCAGAAACTTAGGCTCTGCCTCTGTTGCTTTCTCCTGGGATTTTCCTCTTTATTTTCCAGCTGCTGTGGGAGCCCAGAAATTTTTCCTCCGATTCCTCAAGCTGGTAAGAGATCAGATTTCTATGAAAGATTTGGCCTTCACAGTGGGGACTAAAACTTCCCTCAGGGGAAAAAAAATAACAATAAACCGAGGAAAGTAGACAAGTGTGGTTCTTTTCTGCCAACTTGTTTACTACTCACCATTTTCTGCTTGCTTCTCATTTGCCTTCAGAGATGTGTGTGTGTGTGTGTGTGTGTGTGTACATATATATGCATATGCTTTGTCCAAGTTTGTCCAAAGTTTACAATTTTTCTGCAGGAGAGTTTGTCTAAGTTAATATGCATAAGAGAACCACAACTTTTATTCAAACAGACGACAAATAATCATTGAGTATCTACAGTGTGTTGTATACTGTGCTAAGTGGTAGTAATAGATATGGCCTCTGATCTCATAGAAGATAGATATAGATATAGACATATAGACATAAATATAGATATATTCCACTGTGGGAGAGAGACATTAATCACAAAATGATTAATTGCAATTGCCAGAAGAGATAAGAAAGTGAATTTCTTTTTTTTTTTTTTTTTTTTGAGACAGAGTCTGGCTCTGTCACCCAGGCTGGAGTGCAGTGGCCGGATCTCAGCTCACTGCAAGCTCCGCCTCCCGGGTTTACACCATTCTCCTGCCTCAGCCTCCGGAGTAGCTGGGACTACAGGCGCCCGCCACCTTGCCTGTCTAGTTTTTTATATTTTTAGTAGAGACGGGGTTTCACCATGTTAGCCAGGATGGTCTTGATCTCCTGACCTCGTGATCCGCCCGTCTCGGCCTCCCAAAGTGCTGAGATTACAGGCTTGAGCCACTGCGCCCGGCCTAAGAAAGTGAATTTCAAGGGGACATGCAAATATATACCAGGGCAACCTTACTTCCCATGTTGAATTAGAACATGCTTCCAGGAGAATAAAGTATTAACTAATATCTTAAAGTTATCACAAGTTAAATACTCAAGGAAGTCAAGGTCAGACTTCCTTGGAAGTCTGGAGTGGAGAAAGCATTGCAAGCAGAAGAAGGAGTTGAAATGGAAATTATCAAGCAGGAAGAAACTTTGGAAAGTCCAGTATGACCGGAGTTTAGAGAATAAGAGAAGAATAGTTAGTAATATGGAATTGTTTTAAGAAAAATGGAGTGCTATTGAAACAATTTATATAGGAGAATTATGTTGTATGACTTGTAGTTCCACCACAAAAAAATAGCATTTAATTGCCTCATTTTTAATTTTTTTTTAATTATACTTTAAGTTCTAGGTACATGTGCATAACGTGCAGGTTTATTACATATGTATACTTGTGCCATGTTGGTGTGCTGCACCCATCAACTCGTCAGCACCCATCAACTGGTCATTTACATCAGGTATAACTCCCAATGCAATCCCTCCCCCCTCCCCATGATAGGCCCCAGTGTGTGATGTTCCCCTTCCCGAGTCCAAGTGATCTCATTGTTCAGTTCCCACCTATGAGTGAGAATCATGTAGAGTAAAATTTGTAACTGTATTTCTCATTGTCATTATAAGATATTTTCCTATCTAATATTTATAAACATTTTTTTCAGTTACTTACTATTCCAATGAGTGTATTCTCTGTAACTTTTTCAACTATTTTCTGAAGTTTTATTTGACTTTTTCTATATTAGCAAGTTTACATAATGATACTATGAACATCTTTGCACAAAAGCCTTTTTTACTTTTAAAACACTAAATTGTTAAAAATATCTTATTATAGACCTTAAGAATTTAAAGGCAAAAATGCTTTGTTAAACAATATTAAGAACATCTTTAAACATAGAGTAAATATCATAATTTTCTTAAATGAGTTGTTTTAAATATAGCATCATTTTTATAGATTTTTGTCAAGTACCTTTGTGAGAGACTGAGTGAATGAAAATATCATTGAAGTAAGAAAGTTTGCATTACTACCACAATCATTTGTTTAGAAGAAGGAATCTGTAGGGGATAGCAAAAGCTGTTTTTGAGCATTAAGTGTACCCTAACATGATGACATTTGTAATTATAGTCACATAAATTGCTTTAGAGTCTCCAAGTACCTTAATTACTTCACAGCTGCAATATTTCCAAACTCGTTTGAAGATTTTCCAGGAAAAGTGCACTTTTTGCCTGATTAAGGGTACTATCCCAAATGGAAAACCATAATTTGGCTTTCTTTCTCTTAAATTTGTTCATGAATGAAAACTCCAGGTGAGGGTGATTCTATAGAGAATATTAGAAACTTTAAGAGACAGTAAGTTTGCAGTGATCAAGCAATTGCTGAAAGCACAAATAATATTGTTTCTTTACCTTTTGTTGAATTACATAAATTATTATTTTTTTTGTTCCGTAGCTAAGTATAATACTTTGTCCCCTTTCCCATCAGACTGTCACTTTCATCTATGTAAGCCTAAAACTGGTTTAACAGAGCTTCTGTGCAAATATATGATGGATCCAATTCTTAGAGCTTCCTGTCTGTAGGTCTGTAGGTAATGCTGCAGTCATTTTAGATTAGTGATAAACGATCATGAAATTGGAAACAGGTTTCTCCAGGTTTTCACAATAATCTGAAAAAACACAAATACGTGCACCCAAAAAGTATGAGTCCAACTCAAACATCATAAAATAATACACAGTGCATGCTTAACGGCATGCAAAGCCATATGAACATATTAAATGACTTTGCCTGATGCCAAAGTCAAGTATGGTTTCAACATTCAATGTGTGGAAATTTGGAGCAGTCTTAGCTTAAACTTGAACTAATGACACAGCTTTATATTTACCCTTGTGATGTCAAAAAAAAAATTACTCTCTTCAACTCTCTCCTTCAAGGCTGTTGTTGATAACTGATGCTTTGCCAATATATTATCCTTGGAGATAAGGATTATAAAATGGCAACAACAGCAACAAAAATAATGTTGAACATTTAAAATGTGTCAGGAAATTTTCAAGTATTGCCTCATTTTATTTTCACAACCATCATTTAAGGTAGGTGATATCATTATTATCCCTGTTGTATAACAGACAAAGCTGAGCCTTTAGACTGTTACATAACTACTTCATGGTCATAGAAGCAGTAAATAGTGATGACTGATTTTAACATAGTTTATTTGGGGCCAAGATGCTATTTATTTGAAAGTTCCTCTACTTGACAACTTCGCTAAACTGAGAATTCTGTTCTTTTCCTAATTAGACAACTCAGTTTCCTTCTGTGGAAATTGGACCACACTTCTGCCTCTAAAATGGATGCTTTTAGGCAAGAATGGACTAATGACAGCTATCCAAGGACTCTTCCTAATTTGTAAAGTTCTGTTTCATTGCTTTCTGCCACAGGCACCACTATTGCTTCATACAACTCTAGAGTGTCAAACCTATGGAGGCAAAATCAGTCACAGATTTATAAACAAGTTATAGTGAAGTATCCATAACCTTTTTATTCAGATATCTGAGACAGATACATTGAAAGACCGAGAAATTTATACCCAGACTCTCTAACTCTCCATAACAATTTAAAGAGATCCCCTTCTGTGTTATTCTACTTAGTCATCCATGCAGAAAACAGATCCAGCAGGGAGCCTCCCTGGGAATTGATATTAAGATAGTCACCTTTAGTTCCATGACTTTCTATTTCTTATTAGTGGGGGAATTTTAGAATAAGGAACATAGTCACCTAGGATTTTGTGAAGTGGAGCATGTGAGCTTTAAGACTCTGAGGTTTCATTAATATATTAAAATTTTGGAACTGGCTCTTTGATTCACTCTGACTTGACCATTATATAAAATACTTTTTATTCCTTTCATCACCTCTTATGAATTCTCAGGCAAAGATTTCTGTATTTCCATAACAGATAGAAGAATGTTTAAATGATTTAATCTCTAAATGGTCCTTATCACAGAGATGGCATATCAATTAATATATGGTTTCAGGGTTAAATAGAAACCCACTCCCTAACTTCCCAAATCCATCTTTCACTTGCTCACAGAGACCATAAATTATTAAAGTTAATTACAGAGCCATTTTTTTGATTTAAGGCTCCTTGTCTGGGGTTAAAGTTCAAATGCACCTGGGAATGACAATACACCAAGCTTTATAAATCACAGTGTGATGGGCTAACCAGATATTTTCATGAAGTGTTTTGATAGGGCAGAGTGCTAAAGGGAGAAGAGTATGAGCCCAAGAGAAGAAAGGGGGAGGGTTGAACTCAGACCTCTTGGAAAAGGCTTTATAAATTCATGAGAACTTCATATTTATGTGTTTACTCTGCATGATAAGGTCACATACAGAGTGACAGAGATACCAAGGTTAGGAACTTTGTAAGACCTAATCTGAAAACCAGCCATTCACAGCTGCGAATCTGGAATATATGGGATACAGCAGGTCAAGTTTGCATCATGTGCAACAATCAGCATCAAAAATAGGAAGTGCTGAAATGGACTTCCATGCAGGATACAAACTCCAAAAATAATTATCAGATTTGAGGAAGAAGGAAGGAATCTGAAAAAACATTTATTCTGTATATCTCATCAAAAGTTGGTATAGGGTAGACAGTTTGTGAGGCTATAAATCCATGACCGGAACACAAGAGCGTAGTGATTCTTCATAAGCAAAGCCCTCATGTTGGTTCTCTGTTTTTGAGATTTGTTCAAGCAACGACAGATCCGGGTTAGCACACTAATCACCAACCCAGATGAAATGACCTAATACCAATAAGTAGTTCCTTTCGTCATTATAGCCCTCAAACTTGACCTTACATCTGCAATGGATCACATTCCAAATATTTTGGAGAATGAACCATGTTTTGTTGATGATGATGATTAAAACAAATAAAAATAATAGCTACCATTTTAGCACAAGAGTTGGTTCTGGAATTTTCCAAAGTATAAAAATATGAGTCTCTGAAGTCTCTTTTTACAGAAGCTGTTATGGTATATATGGATTGTCAGAACACAGACAGCTAGTGCTTACTGATGAGGGAATCATAAATTTGAATTTCCTCACATATGGTCGCATAAAATTTCAAAATAATACTACACTCTTGTAAAAACCTTACCATTTGTTAATGCAACAGAAAGAGGTAAAAACAAAATGAGACTTGATTGGCTAGCCATTGTGCAGAGAACTAAGTTGAGTCATTGACTTGGGAGAAAACCTGAGGAAAGTTAAGCAAATTAATTAGTTTGATTCTCATTTTTATGCTTAGGCATAATATAGCAATGCTTACTGCAGAAGGAAATGGTGTAAAAATGAACTGGCCTGAGGAATACTAGAGAAAGTAGAAGGAAAGTTGACCCATGGTTCACTGCTTCCAGTAACAGAGGAATTTTATTTATATTAGTTCATATACCATAACCAATGTCTAGCTTGATTCTATACTCCGAACTCCTTTACTAGTAGATGAATTTCATACGCCATTCTATCTTCTGGATTGCCCATGGCTTCCTACTGCTGTGTGGAACTAAAAGGTCAATAGCAAGAAGAGTAGGTTTATCTAAGATACATAATACTTATTCAGTGGACAAGCCTATAGGACCTGGAAGCAATCTCTTCCAGTGGGTTCACTGAAAAGAATGTACTTGAGTCAATGGATCAATAAGCCTTCTATCATTTTTAGTTAATTTTCCTTCAAGATCTTCAAAACACATCCAATTTGTTTACCGGTATTAATAACTGTATTTTGCTCCTTTGTATAAAATATGGTGAGCTAACATTTTGGCTATAAAAGTACTCAGAGAAACGGTGTTTTACAAATATTTCAATGCTTCAGGAACTGCTATCAAAGTAGAGAGATTCAATAAGTAATGTGAGAAATGCCAATGTCTCCATTCACTTTGCTACAACAAGATACCATAGACTAGGAGGTTTAAACAACAAAGACTGGTTTCTCATAATTCTGGATGATGGGAACTCCAAGATCAAGGCACGAGAAGACCTGCCACCTGGTTCATGGATGGCCATTTTCTTGCTGTGCTCTCACATGACAAAAAAGAAGGTAAGGGCTGGGCGCCGTGGCTCATGCCTGTAATCCCAGCACTTTGGGAGGCCGAGGAGGGTGATTCATTTGAAGTCAGGCTTCGACACCAGCCTGGCCAACATGGAGAAACCCCATCTCTACAAAAATACAAAAATTAGCTCTTCATAGTGGTGTATGCCTGAAATTCTAGCTACTTGGAAGGCTGAGGTGGGAGAATGGACCTGGGAGGCGGAGGTTGCAGTGAGCCAAGATTGCACCACTGCAGTCCAGCCTGGGCAATACCGCAAGACTCTGTCTCAAAAAAATAAAAATAAAAAAGAGGGTGAGAGAGCTCCCTGGGGTCCCTTTTATAAGGGTATGAATCTCATTAATGAGGGCCCCATTTATATTACCTTGTCACCTCACAAAGATCCCACCACCTAATATCATCACATTGAGAGTTAGGATTTCAACATATGTATCTGTCGGAGGGGACACAAATATTACACACATCACAAGTGAACATAATTTATTTATTTTTATTTTGGTTTTATTATTTTTATGAATACATGATAGTTACACATATTTATGGGGTACTTGTAATATTTTGATATAAGGATAAAATATGTAATGATCAAATCTGAGTAACTGAAAAATCTATAACCTCAAACATTTAGCATTTCTTTGTGTTGGGTACATTTCAAATCTTACCTTCTAGCCGTTTGAAATATACAATGAATTATTTTTAACTGTAGTCACTCTATTGTGCTATTGAACACTACAATTTATTTCCTCTTCTCTAACTGTGTATATGTTCTTATTAACCAACCCTTCTACATCTCCCTCTCCCCACTCCTCTTTCCAGCCTTGGATAACCACCATTCTGTTCACTGCTTCCTTATAAATAACTTCTATATATGAATGAGAACATGCAATGTTTATTTTTCTGTGCCTGGCTTATTTCGCTTAACCTAATGTCCTTCAGTTCCATCTGTGTTGCTGCAAATGACAGGATTTCATTTCATTGTATGAGTAAATATATCCCATTTTTAATCCTTTTGTCTTTTGATGGACACCTACATTGATTCCATATCTTGGCTATTGTGAATGGTGCTGCAATAAATATCAGAGTGCCGGTCTCTCTTCAATATGTTGATTTTCTTTCTTTTGGATATATACCCAGCAGTAGGCTTGCTAGGTAATATGTATTTCTATTTTTAGTGTTTTGAAGAAACTGCATACTGTTTCCCAGAGTGGCTGTACTAATTTATATTCCCACCAATAGTATAATTAAATATGAAATATGCTTGCCAAATGTTGTATATTAATTAATTTTCCTGAGGTTATTGTAAACATTATAGTTTACTAATTATTTCTCCAAGTGGTATCTTATTTGGGGCTTTGAGCAACCATGTACGGTAGACACCTTTTTAATCTGTTGGAGGTAAACAGTGACAACATTTCAAAATGTGATGCTGGTAAATGAGGCTCAGGAATGCCAAGGAAAAAACTGATAAATAGCAGTATAAAGACTTCAACTTTGGTCATCTAACTTTCAATATTACAAGGATTTCAATTTTGAATGCGATCTCATATATGTAAAATTACATAAGGAAAACTATTTAGTAAGGTGATATTACCACAAATTCATCAAATGGAATAAACATGTTTATTAAACTATCAATTAAATTGAAACGTGCTTCAGTAATACATAGGTACCTGCATATGGATACACACACACACACACACACACACACACACACACACACACATCTATATATTCTATACAAATATATATGTATGTATGTTCTAGTATAAAAGTTGTTTACCTGAAGATATATTTACTATTGCAAGCAGCATTCTTTATGTTTTAGAATGACTAAATACTATTCTAGTTATTATCATTTCAGGCAATTAAACGGACAAAGACATTAACATCTCAACTAGTTTTCTTCGGAGACCTTAATTTCAAAATGCAATGATCTATGACACACTTTAAAATAAAGTATTAACTATCTTTTAGTAAAGAAAATCCCTTTTTGTATGCAAGTTAATTTGCCTTTATTGTCAACTGAAAAGCCCAAAATGCAGATAAGAGGCCAGACAAACCAAGTTTATGGAATGAAGTTTCATAGATATTCCAGTGGAGTTAACACTGGACAGAAAGTTTTCCATAGTCTTCTATTTTTATGGACACCTCATACCCATTTCTGTGTGTATGTGTTTAATAGAAAATGAGAGATACAGAACTTTCATTCTGTATATTATTATGAGAGATATCATAAACCTGAGATTCTGTTTTCATCAATTATAGGTTTCTAAACGCATCTTTAATATCCATTCACTATGGCATATGGAAAAATATGTCTAAAAGAAAAAATGACCTGTTAGAAATACAGAGAAACTTTTCTCTGAAGAACTCATGACAGTGTCTTAGAATTTTGCATGTAAAAGAAATCAAAGAAGGAAGCACTGGGACACACTGCTAGATGCACTAATATTTGCTTAACCTTAAAATTGACTTTGGAAAGAACAACTTCCCAGGGAATATGGAACCCTTGAAATAAATGAGCCAACATGTTCAGAAAGAAGCTGTGTGACATGATTTCCATGGCTTTGACCTTGAAGGTAAACACAATGGCAAAGAGCCCCCTGGTGTTCCTGGAACCCAAATTTACTCAAGTGGACAAACTTGCTAAAGTCACATTAATAGAGAGCAGTGGACATTCAGTGGAGACCCTGAAGATCAAATGAAAGAGAAACGGGACTTAAACTTTGTTATATGAGCATGTTTCTAGAAAAGAATGCCCTTCTGCAAAAGTAAAAATTTAATCCATATGTGGGAAAAAGAACCATAAAAGAAAGAGTTTAAGCATGAAGGAGTTTTAATTTATATTCCTACTCATCTCCTATGTTGGCTTGGGATTCTGAGACTTGGAAGAAAGTATGGTGTCATCTTGGTGGGCTAAAGTGGAGATTTACACTCTGTCTCAGCCAGCTTTCAAGGTACCTTTGTGCAATCTGGGCTCTTAGCAAGGCCACTCTTAGCCCCGGTGGGTTAAAGGCTACAAGAAGGCATTCAGTGCACCAGCCAGAAACAAAGAGGTAGATTATAGTCATAAGGATGAAGTTCTCTCTAGACAGATGCTTTTTCTGTCATTCTGCATACTTTGGTAAGCTAAGTATTTAACTTCCTTTGTTTTGAGTCATGTAATCCCTCCAGAGATGTTAGCTAGTGGAATTTTAACCCTTTTCTACCAAAGCAACCTTTCAGTTGACCTCCAACTTTCCAAAGGAAAAAGTAGAGTTTTCTGCACTTCTTTGGAAAAGGTTAGTTTTGGGTCACTGAAAGTGGCAAGGTAGCACTGTGTCAGTGAATGACATGTCATGAGTAATTATGGAAGAACTGAGAAGAAAACCAATTAATGGTCTAATCAGTATGCATAAAAAACATCTGTTTCTAATGCTTACAATATACTTTTTTCTAAGTTAAATTTCATATCTAAGATAAAGATACATACAGAGGCACTGAAGTACATTTGTATTACTACCATTTTTAGGGGCTACACTGTGAAAACACATTCATAAATGAAAACTATGATGATTTACAAAGTTTGTGAAATTACATGGGCATTTCTACTTCAAAATGAGTGACATTGCTAAAGTAAACATTTACAAAATGTTAGTAACATCACAATATTACAACCAAGATTGCAAAACCCTTAATATACAAATATCTGCTTAATACTCCCCAACCACGTTATTTAAGCTGCAGCAGCAGGCATCCCATTTTATTATCTGTAGTAATTGCTATTCATGATTGAATTAGGTGTATATAGGAAACTCCCTACCCAGGGATGATTCAGGAGAGCCAAATACACCATGTATTGCAATGAGGTAGCTTTATCGTTATTATTTACAATAGGATTTAATGGAGTGAAAGATTAAGACCTCAAAAACTCTGAAAGAAACTTAGCTTACAATGGGAACATTGATCAATTCAGGCATTGAATGAGGGCAGCACATTACTGACTAGCAGACAAACTAGACTGTTAGTCTGCTATCTCTATTTTTTTTGCCTTTTATGTCTATTTTGTTAAATGGAATTCCAGTTGCTCCTTTCTAAGACTCTGACACATCTAGCAATGGAACAATGTTAGCTAGTCCTGCAGAGGAAGCTTTTGAGAGTTTTTGTGTATTCTTCTTCCTATTAATGTGTAAAGTCTTTAAACTGCAATTTTTGTAGGTTCAGGTGAGACTGTATGTAATGTATTATATATCAGGTTGCTTCAGTAGCCTCTTCTATGTTATAGTTATTGTAATGTTCCTTACCTGCATAGCACAGGTCTGGGTTTGACGTTTATGTTCAGAAGTACCTTGGAAGGATTTTTTTTT
>NW_012114544.1:510129-549751 GCF_000951035.1 Colobus angolensis palliatus | reverse complement strand
AAGTAGGCTAGACTACAGATACTGTGAAATGAAGAAACTTGTATCTTCTCATCATTGCATTTATCTGGTACATGTAAGCACTCAAGAAATATTTGTTGAATGACAAAATAACCAAGACTTACAAGCTCTTGAAGTTTTTTATTCCAATGGCAATCTAATAAATATCTCGTTAGTTATAAATTGAAGAACCTTATTCTGCTGGGACAATTTCCAATTAAAGACACTATAGGACTAGGTTGCTGGTGTTTGAATCATGGACTCAACCATCTAAATAATCTTAGACAAATTATTTACTACATATTTGTCTCAAAGTATGGTAATACATAAGGGAGGCTGTTGTGAGGATTTAATGGATTCATACTTGTAAACCCATTAGCACAGTGGCATAAAGTAAATGGTAAATATTATATATTACTAACGTTACTATTATGTTAGTATCAGGATTAATGGCAGTATTAGTGTTATTGTCATGGAATAGATTTTTGCTTCTTACATCAACACTTCAAAGTTAGATCTGAGGATTCCATATTATTAGAAGTCTGCCACATAATTATCCTTTAATAAATATTCACAAATAAGCCAAGATTAAGACTTTAGGAAAAGACTCAATGGTTTTTACACTGAGCTATTTTCAGCAACCCTACCATGCTTTCCTTACCTAGGCAAAGCTGTACACTACAGCAAGATGAAAGCAGTTTTGGTGAGCACCACCATATTTTAATTGTTGTGTAAGAAACTGAAATTTTATTCTGGAAATTGGAAATAATATCTCAGTACATGTATTGGCAAAGCCTTTTAGTCCTCTGTTGTTTTATTTTTATGACTAGTCCACTCTCCTATTTGAGTATAAACATTATCACTAAACGTAAAGTTAAGAAAGGGTACAAGGGGTACTTATATAACTTTCAAATTTTACTTTGACAGTAATTTCCCCAGCTGTGAAAATAAGAATTGACTTATTTCCTCTGGAGATAGAAGTAATTTAGGGGACTGGAATAAGTGAATCATAAGCTGTTAGAGCTGGAAACAACCTGGCACATTATCTTGGGCAGATATGGTAACTACATGGCAACATTGTCACAAATATCATGAGCCCATGTTCATGGCATTCATCCACATTGGGTGTTGGGATTCTTAGTCTGAATGGACTTCTTTTCAGAATCTGTCTCAGAATAGCTCTCAGACACCCACTACCAAATTGATTAAAGTTGCTACCGAGATGAAACCCTTCCTGAGTTTCAGTTCATCCATCCCTGAGTTTCAGTCCGTCTCTTTCTGTTGACAATCATACTGCAAGCCTGAGACTTTTATTTGAATCTTCCCATGTCACAAAATTATCTATAATCATATCTACAGTTTTCTAACTCTGAATTTAGAATTCTTTCTCTTCCAGTATTTGGGGGTAAAATAATCATGTGTGAACAAAAATAGAATACTAGTAAAAGGCAAAAAAAGTCCTTAAACTACATTTATTCTTTTAAATTTATTTTCTAGGAAACTCAAAATATTATACAATAGGCAGGTAGGTATATTGGGGTGGGAATGCATTTAGCAGTAGGCGGTAATGTTGTAACCACAAGTGTGTGAGGAAGCCATTGGTACATATGGGAAGGGACCATACACAGTTAATGATTCAAATGGAACACTGACAGGTCTTATTATTTTTGAAATGTATTTGAAAAGCTACCCCTGGTATCAGATTTTACTACCAATCCCACATGTAAGGAAGATTATAAAAAGTTTCACAAATGTTTGGAAAGCTTTTGTTAAACTCGTTCCAAACTTATTTAAGCATTTAATCAATGTAGGTTCATTTTCATCATCTTAATATAAAACTAGTAGTTTTCAATTGTTTTTTCATAACTTGAAATGTGCACTAAGCAAGTCAAGTTCAACTATGTTTTGTTTTTAGAGAGTGTTAAAAATGTTCAAAGAAAATGCAAATATTTGCAAATATCTGAAGCATTAACTAAATGTCTTTGAAATGATATTTCTCCATATGCCAAGTTAGCATATTACACATAACAATTCTTCTAACTCTAACCAAAAATCTATAATTTGATGTACATGAGTCTCCACTTTGCTGAATGCAGGCCCTGTTTACTCAGTTCAGGGGACTCCCTCTGTGAGGTCAGCTCCCTCTGAACATTTTCAATAGTGTTTCCCAAATTGAGTTGTGAATTAACAGTTGAAGAAGGCAATCCACCTTCTACATACTAGATGGATAATATTTAGCACAAGTCTATAGATGGTTTCCAGTAGCCCACACTGTGATTTGTATTGTCAACAAACTAAACAGACTGAAAGATCTACACAAAATATAATGCTTTTAAATTTGAAAATTTAAATTTTAAAATTTAAGTGGAAAACCCCCACTCTCCATGCTTTTAAAATGCTTTTTAAAATTTCTTTGCAGTGTTTTTAAATTTACTTGACTACAATCTCCTCAGGACAGAGACCAGTGAAGAGTTTTTGGCATGTAGTAGGTGTTCAAGAAATCCTCCTAGCTAATGAAAAAACCAGGAAAACATCACTTTACATATCATAACAATATCATCACCTTCATCAATTTATAGCATTTATTTGATACCACATCAGCTGTTGGCTATTTTGTTAATAGCACATTCAGTTATTATTCACTTATTTTCAGCACTGTTTTTCACTAGAAGCTAGTAAATGGAAAACTAATTTTACATAGTGGTTATGTGTTTATGCTTGATTTTTGTAACTCAGAATTAATAAATGTTTTTTACTAATAGCCTCAAAAATGGTCTGAGAAGAAACTAATACTGGATTAGTTTAAAATTATGTTGATTAATTATTAAACTGAATTTTACCATTTATAAGTTTAAAATAGTTTCAAGAAGGCTTAAAATAAGTTCATTGGAATGCTTTATTCTCTATGTTCAGAACACACTAATTTCTTAGGTGGTGATAATTGTTTATTAAGTTATAAAAATACTAAGTTAGTAACTATTTTATGTTTTGGGGATATATACATAGATATACAATTTACCTTTGAACAACATAACGTTAGGGCATTGCCCCCCGACCAGTAGAAAATCTACATCTAGCTTTTGACTCCCCTCAAATTTAACTACTCATAGGCAACTATTGAATGGAAGCCTTACCAATAACCTAAGAATTAAACATATTTTATCTATAGATGATATTCTATATGCTTATAATAAAGTAAGCTAGGGGAAAAAATGTTATTACAAAAATCAAAAAGGAGAGAAATATGTTTACTATTCATTAAGAGGAAGTGGATTATCATAAAGGTCCTCTTCCTGTAGAGTAGGCTGAGGAGGAAGAGGAAGAGGAGGGGTTGGTCTTGCTGTCTCAGGGATGTCAGAGGTGAAAGAAAATTCACATGTAAGTGAACCCACATGCTTCAAATTTATGTTGTTTATGGGTCAACTGTATATATATACACACTCACAAACACACACACATATATATAATTGTATGTGTGTGTGTGTATATATATAGTACATATAGTGACAGAGAGACTGCTGATAAGTTGTATTTCACAGTTCTGTATATGATTTTCAATACGGTGTGTAAAATAACCTTTTTAAAAATTGAAAAAATTATTTTTGCTTTTTTGAATATTTCATTTTATCCATTAAGCATGTTCATTCATTGTTGGTTGAAGCTGTGATGTCTGGGAGTTGTCTAGAACTTAAAACAAAATGTTATGTGATATGGTTTGGCTGTGTCCCCACCCAAATCCCATCTTGAATTGTAGCTCACATAATTCCCATGTGTTGTGGGAGGGAACCGATAGGAGACAATTGAGTCATAGGGGCAGTCTCTGCCATACTGTTCTCATGGTAGTCAATACGTATCATGAAATCTGGTGGTTTTGTAAGAGGAAACCTCTTTCACTTGGTCCCATTTCTCTCTTGTCTGCCACCATGTAAGACGTGTATTTTGTCTTCTGCCATGATTGTGAGGCCTCCCCATCCACATGGAACTGTGAGTCCATTAAATGTCTTTTTAAAAAATAAATGACCCAGTCTCATGTATGTCTTTATCAGCAGCTTGAAAACAGACTAATAGGGAGGCATTTATTGAAGGGTGAAGGGGGAGTATGCACACTAATTGGGAGCATATGAGGAAATTTAGCAAGACAACTTCATCTGATGTCGTATTCAATAGAATCAAACCTGAGTATAGAAGCCCAGAATTTTGCTCATTTGGGAGAGATTTAATTTCAGAGTATAAGACAAAAGTTTCAGAATTAAATAATGACAGCTCCCCTTAGATATTTTTCTTCTCTCTAGACTAATATCTTCTTTTCAGTTAAGCCTTTTCAATTAACTGCTTAAATCTATTGATAGATAGGCATGGTGACTCACACCTGTAATCCCAACACTTTGGGAGGCTGAGACAGGTGGATCATTTGAGGTCAGGAGTTTGAGACCAGCCTGGCCAATATGGTGAAACCCTGTCTCTACTAAAAATATAAAAATTAGCAGGCTGTGGCAGTGCGCACCTATAGTTCTAGCTACTTGGGAGTCTGAAACAGAAGAATTGCTTGAACCTGGGAAGTGGAGGTTGCAGTGAGCCAAGATCATGCCACTGCACTCTAGTCTGGGCAACAGAGCAAGACTCCATGTTAAAAAAAAAAAAAACCCTATTAATAAACAAAACTCTTAAATATTAATGACTGTCATGTAGTTGTGTAATTAACGAAGAAAAATAAGATTCTAGTAATCTATTTGACATGTTTTTTTGTTTGTTTGTTTTTTGGTTTTTTTTGAGATATTGTCATCCAGGCTGGAGTGCAATGGTGCAACCTTGGCTCACTGCAGCCTCGTCTCCTGGGTTCAAGAGATTCTCCTTCATCAGCCTCCCTAGCAGCTGGGATTACAGGCATGTGCCACCATGCCCAGCTAATTTTTTTGAAATTGTAGTGGAGACGGTGTTTCACCATGTTGGCCAGTATGGTCTCAACCTCCTGACCTCAGGTTATCCACCTGCCTCTGCCTCCCAAAGTGCTGAGATTACAGGCCACTGACTGGCTTTTTGAAAGCATGGTGACCACAGAGCAGTCAGACTCATCATACAAAGTGGCTCAGGAGTCCAAGGGCAAATTTGAGCCAAAGTTTCATTCTTGTGATGACCTAGCCTTGCATATCAGACTGTGCCAATTTCACTGAACTCTGTTAATTGAAGCGGTTACATGCATGCCTCCATTCAAAGACTGCCTCTCAATTGGAGAAATGTCAAACATTTGTGGACATAATTTTTAAATCCCCACTTCTGACCTTTGACTCTAAACCATTTGTGTTCCTACAACTTTTTATAATATATTCATCCCTTAGACTTTTCTGAATTCTCTATTTTATAGTAAGAGCGTAGGTGTCAAATTCTGAAAACTTTTCACCTAGACCAGGTCCAGGCGTGGATGAGCTTCTTCTGATTCTCATATCTTCAAGAGTGGTTTGGTTTGTCTGCATCTGAAGACCTATGAACTATGTGGACAAGTTACTTGCCTTCCAATCCCTAAACATATATTGGTAGGACAAACGTAAGATCATGACTATAGACTATTCCAATAAAAAGGCAAGAAAATGGGGGGTAAGTGGTAGTCACTGTGCTGTAGCAATTCTTAATTGCATCTGGGAACATGTTGCCAGTTTCTTAAGTAGGAATCAGCTTTATGTTCTCTGGGAGTTGCTTGTTTATATGGCTTTTCGTTTCAGGTTCTGAGATCTCAGTTTCACCCTCTGAGTCATCCTTCCTTTTCCATTAAAAAATGGTCCATATTTGCAGCTGAGTGCTTTTCTCAGCTTGTTTCCTAATTGTAGCAGTGAAGAAGCACAAAGTTTGCCCTTGACTTTTATCATATTAGTCCAAGATGTTATACTCCCTTTAAAAGCCTTGTGGATTTCTCATATATCAATTTACAATCTACTTCACTAGACAAAAGCCACACTCATAAATCTCCCGAAAGTAGCCCTTTTTTATGCTGGGCTTTCTTTTAGTTGCTGTGGGACAATGCCCTTGAGGTTCTTAGATGTTCTATTGCTGGAGACTTTTCTCATTCATTTCCTTAAGATCCTCGGAGGCTTTTGTGTATGGTCATGCACCATATAGTGATGTTGTGGTCCACAACAGACTATTTATACAACAGTGGTTGCTTAAGATTATCAGGGAGCTGAAAAACTGCCCAATGATGTCATAGCAGTCTTAATGTTGTAGTGCAGCATATTATTTATATGTTTGTGGTAATGCAGTTGATATGGTTTGGCTGTGTCCCCACCCAAATCTCAACTTTAATTGTACCTCCCAGAATTCCCACGTGTTGTGGGAGGGACCCAGGAGGAGGTAATTGAATCATGGGGGTCGGTCTTTCCCATGCTATTCTCATGATAGTGAATTAAGTCTCACGAGAACTGATGGATTTCTCAGGAGTTTCCACTTTTGCTTTATCCTCATTTTTCTCTTGCCGTCGCCATATAAGAAGTGCCTTTTGCTTCCGACTATGATTCTGAGGCCTCTCGAGCCATGTGGAACTGTAAGTCCAATTAAACCTCCTTTTCTTCCCAGTCTCTAATATGTCTTTATCAGCAGCATGAAAACAGACTAATACAGTAAATTGGTACCAGGAGTGGGGTGTTGCTGAAAAGATACCTGAAAATGTGGAAGTGACTCTGGAACTGGATAATAGGCAGAGGTTGGAACAGTTTGGTAGGCCCCAGAAGAAGATAGAAAAATGTGGGAAAGTTTGAAACCTCCTAGAGACTTGTTGAATGGCTTTGACAAAAATGTTGATAGTGATATGAACAATAAGGTCCAGGCTGAGGTGGTCTCAAACAGAGATGAGGAACTTCTTGGGAACTGGAGCAAAGGTAACTCTTGTTATGTTTTAGCAAAGAGACTGGTGGCATTTTGCCCTGCCCTAGAGATTTGTGGAACTTTGAACTTGAGAGATAATTTAGGGTATTTGGTGGGAGAAATTTCTAAGCAACAAAGCATTCGACAGGTGACTTGGGTGCTGTTAAAAGCATTCCATTTTAAAAGGGAAACGGAGCATAAAATTTCAGAAATTTTCAGCTTGACAATGCAGTAGAAAAGAGAAACCCATTTTTTTGTTTGTTTGTTTGTGTTTTTTTTTTAGGAGAAATTCAAGCCAACTGTAGAAATTTGTATAGGTAGCAAGGAGCCTAATGTTAATCCTGAAGACAATGCAGAAAATGTCTCCAGGCCATGTCAGAGACCTTCACGGCAGGCCCTCCCATCACAGGCTCAGAAGTCCAGGAGGAAAAGTGGTTCTGTGGGCTGGGTCCAGGGTCTGTGTGCTGTGTGAAGTCTAGAGACTTTGTGCCCTGCATCCCAGCCACTCCAGCCATGGCTGAAAGAGAACAATTTAGAGCTTGGGCTGTGGCTTCAGAGGGTGGAAGCCCCAAGACTTGGAAGCTCTCATGTGGTGTTGAGCTTGTGGGTGCACAGAAGTCAGGAACTGAGGTTTGGGAACTTCTGCCTAGATTACAGAAGATGTATGGAAATGCTCAGATGCCCAAGTAAAAGTTTGCTGCAGGGGCGGGGTCCTCAAGAAGAACCTCTTCTAGGGCAGCGTGGAAGGGAAATGTGAGGTCAGAGCCCACACAGAGTCCCTACTGGGGCACTGCCTAGTGGAGCTGTGACAAGACAGCCACCATCCTCCAGACCTCAGAATGGCAGATCCACTGACAGCTTGCACTGTACACCTGGAAAAGCCACAGACACTCAATGCTGGCCCATGAAAGCAACCAGGAGGGAGGCTGGACCCTGCAAAGCCACAGGGGCAGAGCTGCTCAAGAACATGGGCATCCACCTCTTGCATCAGCATGACCTGGATGTGAGACCTGGGGTCAAAGGAGATAATTTTGGAGCTTTAAAATTTAACTGCCCTGCTGTATTTCAGACATGCATGGGCCCTGTAACCCCTTTGTTTTAGCCAATTTCTCTTATCTGGAACAGCTGTATTTACCCAGTGCCTGTACCCCTATTTTATCTAAGAAATAACTATCTTGATTTTGATTTTGCAGGCTCATAGGTGGAAGGGACTTTCCTTGTCTCAGATGAGACTTTGGGCGAGTTAAGAGTTTGGAGGACTGTTAGGAAGGCATAACTGGTTTTGAAATGTGAGGACATGAGTTTTGGAGGTGCCAGTGGTGGAATGAGATGGTTTGGTATGTCCCCACCCAAATCTCAATTTGAATTGTATCTCCCATAATTTTCAAGTGCTGTGGGAGGGACCCAAAGGGAGGTAATTGAATCATGAGGACCGGTCTTTCCCCTTCTATTTTCATGATAATGAATAAGTCTCATGAGATCTGATGGGTTTATCAGAGATTTCCACTTTCACTTCTTCCTAATTTTTTCTTGCCATTACCATGTAAAAAGTGCCTTTTGCCTCCTACCATGATTCTGAGGGCTCCCCAGTCAAGTGGAACTGTAAGTCCTATTAAATCTTTTTCTTCCCAGTCCTGGGTATGTCTTGATCAGCAGCATGAATATGGACTAATACAGCAGGTGTAAACGAACTTATTGCACTGCCAGTCATATAAAAGGATAGCACATACAATTATGTACAGTGCATAATACTTGATAATAATAAACATCTTTTACTGGTTTGTGTATTTACTATAGTATCCTTTTTATCATTTTAGAGTGTATTCCTTCTATTTGTATATAAAAAAAGTTAACTGTAAAACAGCCTCAGGTAGGTCTTTAGGAGGCATTACAGAAGAAGGCATTGTTATCATAGGAGATGACAGATCCATGCATGTTATTGTCCCTGAATACCTTCTTTTTTAATTATTATTATGCTCTAAGTTCTAGGGTACATGTGCACAACATGCAGGTTTGTTACATATGTATACGTGTACCATGTTGGTGTGCTGCACCCATTAACTCATCATTTACATTAGTTATATCTCCTAATGCTATCCCTCCCCCCTCCTCCCAGCCCATGACAGGCCCCAGTGTGTGATGTTCCCCTTCCTCTGTCCAAGTGTTCTCATTGTTCAATTCCCACCTATGAGTGAGAACATGCAGTGTTTGGTTTTCTGTCCTTGTGACACTTTGCTGAGAATGATGGTTTCCAGCTTCATGCATGTCCCTACAAAGGACATGAACTCATCCCTTTTTATGGCTGCATAGTATTCCATGGTGTATATGTGCCACATTTTATTAATCTAGTCTATCATTGATGGGCATTTGGGTTGGTTCCAAGTCTTTGCTATTGTGACTAGTGCTGCAATAAACATACATGTGCATGTGTCTTTACAGTAGCATGATTTATAATCCTTTGGGTATATACCCAGTAATGGGATGGCTGGGTCAAATGGCATTTCTGGTTCTAGATCCTTGAGGAATCGCCACACTGTCTTCCACAATGGTTGAACTGGACCCAAAAAAGAGCCCGCATTGCCAAGACAATCCTAAGCCAAAAGAACAAAGCTGGACACATTATGCTACCTGACTTCAAACTATACTACAAGACTACAGTAACCAAAACAGCAAGGTACTGGTACCAAAACAGAGATATAGACCAATGGAACAGAACAGAGCCCTCAGAAATAATACCACACATCTACAACCATCTGATCTTTGACAAACCTAACAAAAACAAGAAATGGGGAAAGAATTCCCTATTTAATAAATGGTGCTGGGAAAACGGGCTAGCCATATGTAGAAAGCTGAAACTGGATCCCTTCCTTACACCTTATACAAAAATTAATTCAAGATGGATTAAAGACTTAAACATTAGACCTAAAACCATGAAAATCCTGGAAGAAAACCTAGGCAATACCATTCAGGACATAGGCATGGGTGAGGACTTCATGTCTAAAAACCAAAGAGAATGGCAACAAAAGCCAAAATCGACAAATGAGATCTAATTAAAGAGCTTCTGCACAGCAAAATAAACTATCATCAGAATGAACAAGCAACCTACAGAATAGGAGAAAATTTTTGCAATCTACTCATCTGACAAAGGGCTAATATCCAGAATCTACAAAGAACTCAAACAAACATGCAAGAAAAAAATAAACCCATCGAAAAGTGGGTGAAGGACATGAATAGACACTTCTCAAAAGAAGATATTTATGCAGCCAATAGACACATGAAAAAATGCCCATCATCACTGGCCATCAGAGAAATGCAAATCAAACCCACAATAAGATACCATCTCATACCAGTTAGAATGGTGATCACTAAAAAGTCAGGAAACAACAGGTGCTGGAGAGGATGTGGAGAACTCAGAACACCTTTACACTGTTGGTAGGACCCTGAACACCTTCTAATGGGACAAGATGCAGAGGTGGAACAGTGATACCAATGATCTTGATCCTGTGTAGGCCTAGGCTAATGTGTGTGTTTATGCCTTAATTTTTAACAAAAAGTTGAAAAAGTAAAAATAGAAAAAAGCTAACCGAATAAGCATAAAAAGAAAATATTTTTATATAGCTGTACAAGTATTATCCCAAAGGAATCCAAAACTTAATTTAAAATAAAAATGTACAAAATAAAATGTTACAGTAAGCTAAGGTTAATTTAGTATTGAAGAAGTAAAAATACTGTTTTATAAATTTAATGGAGTTTAAATGTATAGTGTTTATAAAGTCTATAGTAATGTACAGTAATGTCCTAGGCCATCACATTCACTCATCACTCACTCCCTGACTCACCCAAAGCAACTTTTAGTTCCATAAGTTCCATTCATGGTAAGTGTCTTATACAGGTGCACCATTTTTTTACTTTTATACTGTATTTTTACTGTACCTTCTCTATGTTATATTTAGATACACAAATAGTTACCGTTGTGATAAAACTGCCTACAGTATTCAGTAGAGTAACAATGCTGCACAGGTTTGTAGCCTAGAAGCAATGAGCTACACCATATAGCATAGGTGTGTAGTAGCTGTATCATCTAAGGTTGTGTAAGTACATTCTATAATGTCTGCATAATGCTGAAATCACCTAACAATGTGTCTTTCAGAGCTTATCCTCATCATTAAGCACCACATGCTTGTATTTGAAAGTTTTTAATATGTTACTTTAACTTTTTTTTTTTTTTTTTAGATTTTACCAAAACATTTTACTGTCAGATCCTATGTTTCATCTTTATTATATTTTGCTGTAAAAAGCTGGGCCACATTTGTGACTTTTTGCTGACATGCCTAAGATTTGAGACATTGTCCTGAGACATGGGAGAAGAGATATGGTTTTATTTTTGAATCCAGTTGTTCCTGGATCCTTTCTATCTCCTCTATATTTTGCTTGGAAATCAGAATTTTTTTTTCCTTTTTTCAGTTTGTCTTTTCTCATACTTTATCATGCTAATGAAAATAAACAGGTGGAATATTCCATATTATGCCTGTGAATCATTGAGTGTATTAGACATATTTTCTATTCCCACACTATCATTGATGTCAGTGTTGCCAAACTGCACACAATATAATATCTTTCGATACCAATTTCTTATATTTTGTCTTCAGCCTTCAACAGTCTCCTCAAAACCTTTACAGTTTCTTCCTGCCAATCAGCCTCAAAGTCAGTGCCAGATGTTTTAGTTTCCTGTTATGGCAGCATGCTTCTTTTAGGTACCAAATTTATTGCAGCAATTTGTCGTATAACAAATTATGCCCAAAGTTAGTGACTTAAGCAAACTATTTTATATGTGCAAGAATTCCATGCGTTAGAAATTTGGATAGGGCACTGAGGGGATGGCTCATTTTTATCCTATGGTTTCTGAAACTTTAGCTAGAGAGACTTGAATGCTGGTGATGAGTTGAAAGTTGGGTGCTGGAATAATATGAAGGTTCATTAATTCACATGTCTGGTACACAGGCACAGATATCTTATTCTCAATCAGAATCTCTATATGTAACCTCTCCAGATGGCTTTACTTCCTTGCTGCATGAAGGAATTCAAGGTATTCAGACTTCTTATTTGGTATATCAAAGTTCCAAATCTACCTATCCCAATTAAGTATAAGTTGCATTGTCTCTTATGACTTAGCATAGAAAGTCATACAGTATCACTTTCACTCTACACTATTGGTTAAAACCTTCATGAGCATGACTAATTTCAACTGGAAAACATTGGAACAATCTTTCAATATGAGGATATCATAGAATTTTCTGACCTGCTTTTAAATCACTACACTGTATCAGACTATTTCTTCTAACCACAGGATGTCTTATTAAGGTAAGAATGTGAACTTTCAAGCCAGTTGACCTTCCAAATCATGGCCACAATAATTATTTGCTGTATGAACTTGGACAAGTTTTGTATTCTTCCTCTTTCTTAACTTCTGGTCTATGCATTCCTGAAATGTAATTGTGAAGATTAAATGTATTCTTGTTTAAAAGTTTATAGTAAAATATTCATACATAGTTTTATAAATGTGTGCTATTATGGTATAGTAATGAATGCTTCCTAGAGATACATCATAGATATCAAAGGAAGAACATCAATAAATAACTTAGTTATATCCATTCATAATCTGATATTTATTACAACCTAGGAAAAAGTCAATCAGAATTTTGTTCTTCTAAGTATCTGGATCTGATACAAACATTTCTAGATATTTGATGCATATGAAATAACAGAAGCAGTATTGGAAACATAATGCTCAGGCAAGTCCCAACGTAAATTAAGAGTGAACATTGCTTTGCAGATACTTTTCTCCCCATTTTCCCAGTTAGATTCCATCTACAGCCTCAAACAGGCTTATCAAATTATGAATGATTCATAAATGCATATTGAGTTATATCTTCTAGCAGGCTTTTAATTTATCTTGCATAAGAATAAGAAAATGATTTATTTCTGAGAAATATTTTTAAATCAGCCTACTGTCATAAAAAAGAAGGTAAACTTCACTTGGAAAGAAATAAGTACTGGCCATCAGTACTGGTCAGGAAGCTTCAAATTCGTTTACCTTTAAAGTTAAACTACAAACTATGACAATTTATACATATCTGAGATGAATTGTGCATAGCAACACATGCTAGGGGCATCAGTGATCACTAAGTTAAAAATAAATGCCTTACCAAAGTAAATGGCTTGGATCATCCTTAAGAAATAATCCTCTGCTATTTCTCATATTTACCAAAATTTAATATTATTTTTGTTATGGTTTTTAGAACTAAAGCTTTTTTCTCTTTGCCTTTTTCTATTTGATTGTTTCTAGAATATTGCTTTCTGGTACTTGGTCTGGGCTGTACTGTCTATCCTTCAGCAGGTAAGTACAAGTCTACTACTGAGTGTAAAGGACACAAGAATTTTTGTTAATGCCAACTGAAGTAAGTAAGATATAAAAATAATGAGCAGTATGTACCTTTGCTTGAAACAACATGGCGAATAGTAATAAAGCATGGCTCCGGAACACCTCCTCTAAGCATTTTTCTATTACTTAATGAACAAATGTCAGCCTTTGAACATAAAATTTGTAAGTTCAATTGAACTTCAGATTTACTGGAATAAAGTAAAGATTTTTCTAATAAGATCGACTTTCCTTGTTAAGTGAAATAATGATTTCATAATCTGTATTTTTTGAGTTCCACTTGAATATCAGTTTTCTTTAATTGAATATCAGTTTCTTCTACAGTTTAGCCTTGGCAAAACTACTAAGTTCGTGTTATTTCCAAATAACATATAAAATTCTAGAAAAAGGTTTAGTAAAAATATTATTGTGAATACAAATGTGTTTATAGATTATACTTTATTAATCTGTGATAAATTAATATTTTCACATTCATTTACTAATGTTTCAAAATGTTAGGATTAGTTTGCATTTTCAGAATGTCAGAATTTATGTAAAATAGAAAGAGTTTTGAATTTTGAGTATATTTTTTACATATATGTATATGAAGAACATGGGTTTGATTTAAAGCAAAGAATATATACATACATATTTTGAAAGTATATTAGCAATTTGTCTCAACTTATAATTGCATCGTTTCAGTGATTTTGAAATGATACTTTCCCGCAGTCAAATATCAAAGAAAATCATCTAGAAATAGTTGCAGTTTGGACAAGAGATAGAATAATAGGTACTGGTACACTTTTCTTGATGGATGGCACCTCACAGGATTTTGCCAATGTTATTTAATTCTCTTTCCTCAAGGAAAAAGAGAATGTTTTCTATCTGTCCAATAAAGTATTCCATGTCTTGAGTTAAGCAATATTTAAATTATTCTGAGAAAGGCTCTAGGCCTTTCTCAGATAGAATAGAATAATATAATAATAAAGGCTAAGGCAATATATTTAGCATCAATGAAAGCTGAAAAAATCCAGTGGTCTTTCATTTCAATGACAGTACTATTAAAAATACTGTATGGTAGTCCCCCTCCCTCTTATCCAAGAGTTCACATTCTGGGGTTTCAGTTACCCTGTGTTTCAAAAATATTATATGTAAAATTTTAGAAATGCCCAATTCATAGATTTGAAATTACTGCCATTCTGAATAGCATGAGGAAATCCCCCACTATCCTGCTCCATCCTGTCTGGCGGTAGATCACCTCTTTGTCTTGTGAAACCACGCTGTTAATAGTACCTACCAATTAGTTGCTTAGTTGCCATCGCAGTTATCAAACCTACTGCAGTATTCAGTGCTTATGGACAAGTAATCCTTATTGTACTTAATAATGGCCCCAAAACATAAGCATAGTGATGCTGGCATATTGTTATAACTGTTCTATTTTATTATTAGTTATTGTTGTATTATCTCAATGAACCTAATTTATATATTAAACTTTATCATAGGTATGTATGTCTAGGAAGAATCATAGTCTGCATAGGGTTCAGTAGTATCTGCAGTTTCAGGAATAGACTAAGAGGCTTGAATTCCCCTGCAGATAAGGGGGGACTATTGTAATAGAATTTTTTTTCCCACAAGGATCCAGGTACTGTAAGTACCTATAACTATCAAAGAAAAGAGTTACATATTTTCAAATTTTTCAAGTAAAATATTCAAGCAGCATTGAAGACAATTGCTTTTCTAGAAGAAAGCACCTTTCGGTTTTGAAAATAATAAATAACATTAGACTAAGACCAATTTATTTTCAAGCCATTGATTTAAAAAATTTTTAAATCTTTCATGTGTTACGTACTCTTTTATATTATTTTAGTTGACAAATAATAAATATACATATGTACTCTTACCTAATTGATGTTATGAATCTGTTTCTCCTGTTTTTCGGTTGATCTGTATATAAGAAGAAACTTGTCAATCATGTTTATCTTTTCAAAGAGCAATCTATTGACTTAATTTATTTCTGTATTATCTATTTTCCATTTGTTTAATGTAAGTTTTTTAAATCAGTTCTGTTTATTTAAAGTTTAATTTGTTTTTATATTTCTAGTTTTTTAAGAAGGAATCTTAGGTCACAATTTTTTTTCTGGATCAAACATTTGAACATATTAAATTTTGTCTAAACTTGGTTTGGTTGCTTTCCAAAAATTTTGGAAGTATGTGTTTAATTTTACTTAGTTCAAATTATTTCCTAACTTCTCTGTAATTTCTTCTTTCACCCATGGATTTGTCTGTGACTATGATGTTTATTTTCCAAAAATTTGGGAATTTTTCTAGGCATGCATCTGTTAGTATTTTCTAATTTAATTCCACTGTGGTCAGAGAACTGCCATATAAAATTTCAATCCTGTTAAAATTTATTAAGAATGGTTTTATAGCCCAAATTATGGTCAAACTCAGTGAATGCTGCATGACTTTGGGAAAGAAAAAGTGTACTCTGTAACTTTTTTATATTTATATTAATCTATAAATGTAAATTTATAGATTAATAAAGTTATCCTAATTCTTCTCTAGTTCCACCAATGCTCTATTTGTCTATTAACTAAGAGAGGATTGTTGAAAGCTATTACTATAGTTGTGAAGTTGTCTGATTTTCTCTTTTACTTCTTTCAGTTTTTCTTTATGTATTTTGAAACTTTGGGATTACACATACATTTTTTGATTGTTATGTTTTCTTGATAAGCATATGAAATATATTTCATTAAATTTGGTATTAGCCTCATTGATATTAATATAGTTCCTCCAGTTTTATTATCATTAATAGAAAATTATCATCTTTTTCTATCTTTTGATTTTAAGCCATCTGTCTTTTTCTTTATGTTTCTTGTCAATTGCCTATAGTTATGTGAGTCTTCCTTTTTAATTCAGTCTCTGCCTTTCATTTGAAGTGTTTAGATTTTCAACATTTAGCATAATTATCAATATTGTGTTTTATGATTATCCACTGGTTTTTATTTTCTCCTGTGTCCTTTTTTTAGATTAATTTGCATTATTTTGAACGAATTATGTTTATTAGTATTCCACTTATTTCCTCTTATTACTTATATCTTCATTTTGTATTGTTGTTGAGGTATTTACAATATGCATTTGTAAATTTTCACTGCATATTTGCAAATAATATGTTCCAAGCTCTGTCTCCTTAACTCCTTAATTTCTTCACTGGGTTTCCTCTCCTTTTGCTGCTGTCCAGAAAGTGCCTTCAGATAAAAATTTGAGGATCATAGGATTTGTGTTATTTTCCCATCTCTCCTGTGCCAAGTTGTACTTTGCCTGTTGTCAAATATATGAAAATTATTAATTATATTTTTTCAAGTTTTAATTGTTTACAGTAGATAACAGTTTATTAATCAGTAGTTCATAGAGGCAAGATTTCCATGACTGGAGCTTATGCAAGCTTCTGACCTTCACAAGTGATCTGGCTTACTGAGGCTTTCATCACAAGGAATAAGCTGATGTTATGGAGACCAAGTTCTACTAAAGCAAACTTGCAAAGGGCCAGGCTTGTGATCTGTAATACAGTAAAATCTTGGCTGAGCTGAATCTACCTTTTTATTCAAATGACTAGGGCCATAGGATATTAGTAAAATAATTAGACAGGAGGATCCTAGAAGTGGGATATCATCTACTTGACTTTTAAACATGGATCCTTGGCTTCTCTTCAGCAGAAACGACTAAGACCATTTTACAAAGGCTATCAAGTCTTCACTGTCAGCAGAATTCTCACACATTAGAGGATATAACACTAATAAGCAGCTTTCATCATACTCTTTACCTTTTTCTGCGTTTCATGTATGGTCCAGAAATTAGGGTGTGACTACCTACATTCAAATTAACTTCACACTAACTGACATAGTCACTTGTAAGACATGTGAATCCCGAAGCTAGTCTTTTATAACTTGCTCAGAATAATATATTAAAATATTTGATTATTAGTATTTATTGAGTAGAAATGAAATTCTCATCACCAGAAATTTTTCTTTATTTCTGTTGACACTTTACTTACAGTTCTGGTCAGAGGATTAATAAATGCAGCAGTTAATTTCCAGTTTAATCTTTAGACATATTGACATAACTCTCACTTCTTACTTCATGGTTAATTTATTCAATAATAGAACTCAAATCTTTATTCTCCCATATATTCTCTCATATATTACAGATTCTTAATGATCTATATATCATTGCAATATACAGATATCTGATGAATGATTCGCTATGGGGAGGTTCACATCTATGGAAAAATCAGCCTTATCTGGAAATCTGGAAACCTGCAAGTGTCTCTTCTTTCTTCTTTTCTCCTTCTTCTTTTTTTTTTTTTTTGACGGAGTCTCGCTCTGTGGCCTGGATGGAGTGCAGTGCCGTGATCTCGGCTCACTGCAACCTCCACCTCTCATGTTCAAATGATTCTCCTGCTTCAGCCTCCCAAGTAGCTGAGACTACAGGTATGCACCACCACGCCCAGCTAATTTTTGTATTTTTAGTAGAGATGGGATTTCACCATATTGGCCAGGATAGGATGGTCTCAATCTCCTGACCTCGTTATCCGCCCACCTCGGCCTCCCAAAGTGCTGGGATTACAAGCGCAAGCCGCCATGCCCAGACAAGTGTCACTTCTATGTACAACCTGCTTTTTTCTTTTGGTAATTTCTTCTCATTTCTTCAAAATGCAATGATTACAACATTTTGCTGTATTGCAAAGAACATCTTAAACAGTTGCATATATTCAAACTTCTTTACTGAAAATATCTTTTATTTCCTCTATTTTGACTTTTTTTCTATTCTTAAGACACTTTTGCTACTTATTTATTCTCATATATATTATCTGGAAATTCTACAGGTGATCTATGACCTAAAGCAAAGACAGTTTACATAAAGTTTTGTCACTGAGGATTCTGTCATATTTTGGCATAGTGTCCTTACATGATCAGTCATTAAACCTTTATATGAACATTTCCTTTATGTAATTATTTAAATCTAATTAGCTTGATTTCATAAAACTGAGACCAGAAGAATGAGCACCTACAAATAATTGTGAAGATATTCACAGAACCTAAGTCCTGCTTACAAGAATATAACATGAGAAAACATTTGTCCTACCAGTTAACAGGTGGAAATGGAAGTGTCTGAAATTATTTATCTTATTTGAACCTTAGTCTGTTAATCTGGGAAATGAAGGGGTTGATTAAATAATATTTAAGATTTCCAATTTTTAAATTTGATAACTTATGAAATATATATTAAATCATGTAATATTTTTATCATTTTCCCCATATTAGCATCAGTTAATAAATGTGAATGAAGAAGGAATTAAAGAGCGAGACAAAGACAGCGAAAGAGAGAAATGAGTGAAATTGAGAAAATGAGGAGATAACATAGATCAACAGTGAAAGTGCCTGTTACAGAGTTTTAAATGAAAATCATTCAATAAACCCTCATATTAAAGCTAAAAAATGACTGGATATAGTTCCTGAGATTTAAAAGTAACTCTAAACTAAATGGGTAATATCTCTTATCTGGCTTTCTGCAAATCTCTCCCAAGAAAAATTTGTCCCAGAAATATGAAAATAACAAATTTTTAAACTATCTAATCTCTAACAGTTGATGGCCAATCAATGATTTGGAAAAGAAAAGCGATATTCTCCAAGAAGAAAATGGAAAATTATCTTAGAGTCTGTTAAAAATAAGAATAATGTTTTTACTAACTTATTTAAATATATTCTGAAGGAAAACACTTTAAAATATAAAAGTAAATTAACCAGAATTCTAGAATCAGAGCACAGAGACTACTTCTTCTATCTTTTTGCCATAATTTTTTTAACTCAGCCTAACTTTAAATACCCAGTTTTGTTAAAATATTCATTTTCCTAAGCAGCATTTGCTTAGGACATTCTTCTTAATAGTTTTTTGATGCTTCTTTTAATTATATATTCAGTTATTCAATGTTTTTGACTTGTGGTTGTAGTTATTTCCTACCGTTGTAATATTTGTTGCTTAGCATATTGACTCATACCTACACAAAGTATTTAATTTATTGTATGTTTATAAAATCAAGCGCCCTTTATTAGTTCATTTTGCATTGCTATAAAGAAATACCTGAGACTGGGTAATTTTTAAAGAAAAGAAGTTTATTTTGGCTCATGCTTTGCAGACTATACAAGAAGCATAGTGCTGGCACCTGCTTCTGGTGAGGCCTTAGGAAGCTTTTACTTTTGATAGAAAGTGAAGGGGAAGCATGCATGTCACATGGTGAAAGAGGGAGCAAGAGAGAGAAGTGGGAGGTTCTGGACTCTTTTTAACAACCAGACCTCTTGTGAACTAATTACAAAGGAGAGGGCATCTAGCCATTCATAATGGATCCATTCCCCATGACCCAGGTAACTCCCACTTGGCCCTGCCTCCAACAATAGGATCATATTTCAACAATAAATTTGGAGGCAACAGACATCTAAACTATATCATTCCCCTTAATATTCACTCTTTTAAAACTGATTTGTTGTTTCAAAATTTTATTATTAAAGCTTATAATATCTCTAGAATTATCTTAACATTCCTTTATTGGTCTTCTTCAAAAGTGTTAAGGTCATGAAAACAGAAAAAACAAGAAAACCTCCCAGGCTGGTGGAGACTGAGGAAATATGATGGCTAAACACAATGTCATCTCCTGGACTGAATTCTCACATAGAGAAAAGACATTAGTGAAAAAGCTGTGAATCCAAATTAAGTCTGTAGGTTAATTAATGACGTTACACCCATGTTAATTTCTTTGTTTTGACAAATATACAGTGATTACGTAAAATGTAACTTCAGGGGAACTTCCTGAAGTTACATTTTATTAGGTGAAGGTATACGAAAATTCTATGTACCGTCTTTGAAAGATTTCTGTATGTCTAAAATAATTTCAAAATAAAAATATTTACAAAAATTATATTGCTTAAGAGTCCTAAAAATCATATAATCTATCCTAGAATTCAAATTCTTAGAAGTCAAACCTAAGACAATAAAAAATGATAAAGACAATATATGTATATGTAAATATACTAATTTAGAAATAGTTGATAATGACAATTATTACAAACAGCTAAAATACCAACAAAAAAAGGCACTGACTAAATAAAGGATAGCTTTGAGATAGAGTATTGTAAAACATTGCACTCAAGATTTAAATAGTATATAATGAAAATAGAAAATGCCTCTGATATATTGAGAGAACATGCTACAGATTGTAAATATTCGGTACTACCATGTGAGTTAGGAATACAGATATACATACTAGAATTACATATATTGATATGTTAAATGTACTTATTTATGGAACTAAGAGTTAAAATTTATTTTTATTTTCAGGTTCATGTTATCCTTGATTTGATTTTATATTTGTATTCAAATTTATGTTTTGACCATATATTAATATTATAATTTAATAAATCAGATTAAACTTTAAAAAAATGAAAAAAGAAAGTCAGACTTTATTGTGGTTTATTACCAGTGTTTTCATATACACTGCCAATTTACTCATCTGAAGAGACAGGAAGTAAAGTCACTTTGTGGTGTTGTGTGGGTTAAATTACAAAATGACTGTGATATATGGAATTTATGTTGACGAGGTCTGGCATACTTCTAGTTTTTTTTTTTTTTTTTTGAGACAGAGTCTTGCTCTGTCGCCCAGGCTGGAGCGCAGTGGCCGGATCTCAGCTCACTGCAAGCTCCGCCTCCCGGGTTCCCGCCATTCTCCTGCCTCAGCCTCCCGAGTAGCCGGGACTACAGGCGCCCGCCACCTCGCCCGGCTAGTTTTTTATATTTTTTCAGTAGAGACGGGGTTTCACCGTGTTAGCCAGGATGGTCTCGATCTCCTGACCTCGTGATCCGCCCGTCTCGGCCTCCCAAAGTGCTGGGATTACAGGCTTGAGCCATCGCGCCTGGCCAAAGATACCCTATTAATGGCAGTATTTCTCTGTTTATTTATCCTTCCTATTAATTTATTTTTGTTTTTGTTCTTTAGCTGTTGAGACTTTGCTAATTAAGTTAAATATTTTCCATTATAATTCATATTCAAGTAAGAACACTGATGAAGCCTTTGCAAATTTTATCTCATTTTTTTCCACATTCCATAATTTACATGCATCTGAGCTTTAACGCCCTTGCCCCTCTTAGTATAATGCGTTTCTTCAAAGTTTCAACATTAGTTTACAATAGTTTCTAAGATGTTATCACATTTATATTTTATGCCTTCGTACTTTGTGAACTGCCTTCTGGATCATTAATATTGTCACTATGCTCTTGTCAAAGACATGGCTAAATTAAAACTGTACTGTATTAGCTCAATTTTCAGTCTGATCATTTAAGAACAGTTTTTAGTTTGGATTCTAGGTTAAACTTAATGAATAGTTACAGCGATTGCAAAAAGAGATTAGAAAAATAATGATGTCATTATGGATCTCATATCTAAAAGGTAAAAGTAAATTTTACTAAAACTTGGAAAATGTGTTGTCACTTACTTATATTTCTTCCAGTGTTATTTTGAGCATTTCGATGGATGACTTCATTATAAAGCAGTAGCTATACAAGCATAGTGGTGATCCACAACCTACTTTCTTACGTACCAGTACATTTTTTATGTGCAAAACCACAATTTAAGACATGCTTATAGATTCTCCTAGGCAGAAGAGTATGTACCATCAGGAATGCTTTGCTTCATTTCCTTGTCAGTCTTAGCTTCCTGAATGTAATTCCTTTTCCTGAGCAGGGGAGTTAACATATCAGTTAACATGTGAGATCAACCAGCCTGTGGATAGCAAACAAAGTGCTGAAGTACCAGAGAAATTTAAAGAAATAAAGAGAACCAGATTGTCAGTAGCTAGTGTTGTTTATGGTGAAACACCAGAAATTACCCTTGAGACCACAAAATAAGGGGTACAGGGTAGCAGTGGAAACAGAGAAATATTCTAGAACATTGCCAGATATTAGCAAATAATATGTAAGGTCCGGGAGATTTTCCAACTAAATAAAATGTAAATTCAGGCATCTTTTAGTGAACCAAGATATAAAACATAATTATAGAATGATGTAATAGCAAAAATTTGCAGGTCGTCCTTTGTAGATTAGACTGTGAGGATGTGTTTAAAATGACTAGAGAGTGGTTACAGTCAACGCAAATTCTGTCTTTCATTGCATTTCAAAGCCTATTATAAGCTTTGCCTGTTTGTATTTCTGGACCTTTTCTATTGCCATACCACTTGGAATTCTTTTCCAAGATACAGATATTCACACACATCTGATGATAGTTACCTAGAAATATACTAGGTATCTTCTCAAGTAAGAGACTTGTCAATTTCTATCTTAGAAACAACAATAAATAAAAATACATACAATTGCTTCACTGCATATGCACAATATGTAGAGTTTTGCTAAGCTTCTTTTGAGAAAGTCCAGAAACGTTGCAAAGCAGACTGTCAGTAGAGCAAAATTATCCACAGTGTAATTATGGAAAATACAGGCTAGAATTACACTGTATTGTCTCTTACATTGTTTGTGACATACTCTCTGAAAGCCCACTCTATATATTTATCTCCTGATAATGTATAAAATATTTTAGTTAGTGACTGCTATAACAACTATTTAGTAATTTGATAAGATACATAAATTTTACATTTTTTGTTTGTCAATTTAAAACAGCTTGGATCTAAGCTAGAAGTTTTGAATCTACTGGTACTCTAGTTACCTCCTGTACTATATAATTTCATACTTAGTTTTATATGATGGGCTAAAATGCTATTTGAGTTATGGAATTATGTTAAAAATTTTCAGATCATTCTGATTTGATTTTTTTTTTTTTTACAAATTTGCTTAATTTAATTTTCCTATGAAAATACTGCTTTAACCACTATTGTTCCAGAAGTTAGTAGAACCATTTGGACTACTATTTCAGTAGGGTGGAACCAGGACTTTATTTAGAATGCCCTGATCTCAGAGACTGCACTTTTGTTTTAAAAAGGCTGGTTGTGAGAAATTCTGAAATTATGTTGATTTTGACCATCTGTATATTCTCTAGGATTCAATGTTACATAGAAAAGTCTCTGGAGAAACTTTTCCATGAGCTCCAAACCTTTTTGAACATAGGGATTCTGCTTTATTTAACACTGTGTCACCGGAGTGACTCAAGAAGACACTGTACCTGACACATGAAGAATGGGTGCTTGATTGGAAGGATGGAGTTGGAGAGGAACAAGCCCTGATATCATAGAATGGAGATTATAGCTTTGGATGGTGTATCAATCTATTTTTGTTTTTCTTTTTGAGACAGAGTTTCACACTGTCACCCAGGATGGAGTACAGTGGAGTGATCTTGACTCCCTGTAACCTCTGCCTCCCGGGTTCAAAGGATTCTCCTGTCTCAGCCTCCCAAGTAGCTGGGATTCAGGCGCCCACCACCACACCCAGCTAATTTTTGTATTTTTACTAGAGACGGGGTTTCACCATGTTGGCCAGGCTGATCTCAAACTACTCACCTCGTGATTCACCCGCCTTGGCCTCCCAAAGTGCTGGGATTACAGGTGTGAGCCACTGCACCCGGCTGGTTGGTGTATCACTCTTAAGGTTCTATGAATTATTCTATTGTATTGTGATGGACTGAAACAATTCAAACTCCATAAAGGAAACCTTGAATAGACAATTATTTATATCATTATTTGATGTCAAGACTACCATATTGTAAGATATGATATGATCATTTATGTTGACTTGCCAAAGAGTAAAAGATAAAGAAAACAGATTAGTGGATAATGTGGTATGTATACACATTGGAATACTATTCAGCCATAAAAAAAAAAAAAATGAATGGAAGCCTGTCATTTGCAGCAACATGAAGGAGCCTAGAGGATATTAAGTAAAATAAGCCAAGCCCAGAGAGACAAATGCTGCATGTTTTCAGTCATACATGAGAGCTAAAAAAAATTGAGCTCATAGAAGCAACGAGTAGAATTGTGATGATTACAGTCTGGGAAGGGAAAAGGGAGGGGAAGAGTTGGTTAACAGGTAAAAAATTACAACTATACAGGAGGAATAAGTTCTAGTCTTCTGTTTGTTGTATATAGTTAGTAATAATTTATTGTATCTTTTCAAAAAGCTAGAAGAGAGGATTTCGAGTATTCCTAACATAAATAATAAGTATTTGAGTTAATGGATATGCTAGTAAAACTGATTGGATCTACACATTGTATACACATATCAAAATACCAGTCTGTACTCCATAATTATGTATAATTATTATGTGTCAACTAAAAAGGAAAAGAAAACAAGACATTGTTTCAAACTTCCTATGATTCTTTTGACATTTTATATCTCTTCATTTTTTTAAAAAACCACTCATATTAAGCCTTTAATAAAAGACAATTTAAATAAAAGAAAACAGTCTCATAAGATCTAGGTTTGCTTTTAGGAGGAGAGTTGATTGATTCATGATCGCTATTAAGAAAATGCATCCTGGAAAATACAGACAGACATCTAGTTGTGCCTGTATGATGCAAATACACCTAATTTAAACTGTCTCCCTCATGGGACCCATGATGTGTTGCTGCCAATATTTAGTGATAAAGTTTATCCTTAAGCTTTTGTCTTTCTGAACTGCTTTAAATACAGATGCTTTATCTGCCTCATGAAATAAAACATAAATTTCTGGCAGGCTAACAACCACAATTAATAAATAGGTCAAAACTTTATATATCTTCATGCTATACAGTACCTAAAATAGTGCCCTGCACTCATACTCAAAAATAGAGTCTATTTTTGCCTTTTGGTATTGATTTTATTGTTTTTTAAAAATTCTATTTTATTTTAATTTTTGTGGGTACATAGTAGGTTTACATATTTATGGGGTATATGAAGTGTTTTAATATTGCATACAATGAAAAATAATCACATCAAGGTAAATGAGGCATCCATCAATTGAAGTCTTGATTCTTTCTTTGTGTTAGGAACAATCCAATTATGTTCTTTTAGTTATTTTAACGTGTACAATGTACAATAAATTATTATTGACTGTAGTGACTCTACTTACTGTGCTGTCAAATACTAGGTCTTATTTATTTCTGTCTAAATAATAGGAACTGTATTAATAGGTACTGTATTAGGTATTAATAGGTACTGTATTTTTGTACCTATTAAACAACTCCACTTCCTTTCCCCCACTATGCTTCCCTGTCTCTAGTAGCTGTCATTCTACTCTCTACCTCCATGAGTTCAATTGTTTTAAATTTTAGCACCCACAAATAAATGAGAGTACCCAATGGTTGTCTTTCTGTGCCTGGCTTATTTCACTTAATGACCTCCAGTTCCATCCATGTTGTTGCAAATGACAAAATCTTGTTCTTTTTATGACTGAGTAGTAAATACACCATTGTATACATGTACCACATTTTATTTATTCATCTGTTGATGGACATTTAGGTTGCTTCCAAATCTTGGCTATTGTGAATAGCGTACAAATAAATATGGGAGTGCAGATATCCCTTTGATATACTGATTTCCTTTCTTTGGGATATATACCTAGAAGAAAGAGTTCTGAATCATATGTTAGCTCTATTTTAAGTTTTTTGAGGGACTTCCAACCTTCTTCATAGTGGTTATATGAATTTATTTCCCCACCAGCAGTGTATAAGAGTTACCTTTTCTCCACATTCTCTCCAGTATTTGTTCTTGCCTGTCTTTTGGATAAAAGCTATTTTAACTGCAGTGAAATGATATTTTATTATAGTTTCGATTTGCATTTCTCTGGTGATCAATGATGTTGTTCATTTTAATCAGAGTATTAGACTTTTCCCTGTTGAATTGTTTGATCATCTTGTATATTCTAGTTATTAATCTTCTGTCAGATAGATAGTTTGCAAATATTTTGTCCTATAGTGTAGGATGTCTCTTCACTTTGTTGACTGTTTTCTTTGCTGTGCATAAGTTTCTTAACTTGATGTGATCTCATTTGTCCATTTTTCCTTTGGCTGCCTGTGCTTGGGGGGTATTGCTCAAGATATTTTTGCCCAGATTAATGTTGTGGAGGGTTTCACCAATGTTTTCTTATAGTAGTTTCATTGTTTGAGGTCTTAGATTTAAGTGTTTAATCCATTTTGAATTGATTTCTACATATGGTGAGAGATGGGAGTGAAAACGGTTTTTGACAGTGACTTATTTATTTGAATTAATTCACTGGGAACTAGAAAATGCGTTCATAATTAATATAAATCTGAGTATGGAAGATAATTAGATTTTTTAGCCTAAGATTTTGATTAATATCAAGATAAGTTAGATTCATTACACAATTGGTATTGATGAACTACTGTGTGCCAGGTTCTCTTCTAGACAATGAGACTTCAGCAGTGATAACAAAATTTTTAAAACTCCTGCCCTCACAAGTTTTAGCCTAAATGGAAAAGGGATTTAGTGGTACATTTTGAAGCACATTAAACTCTTCCATGCCTATCTTTGTCTTTTGAGTTTTCCTCAATTTTATTTCATGAATTCATTTTTATCACTAGTAACTTCATTCCTTCATTTTAACTGCTACCAAAATTAAAACTGTAAAAATATTGTTTGTGTTTACTTGTGAAGTTAATTCCCACTGCTTTCCAGAATAGTTTTACCTAAATCATAGATTTAATCATGTCCATTCCTTTCTCAAAAACCTTTGCCTACCTTTGCCAAAGAATGAAACTTGCATTCTTCACCCAAGGACTTTTATGGTTTAAAATCAAAGCACTACAAAGTACTATGAAAGATGAACTTTGATCATTTCCCCTTAACCACCGTTCTAGCCAAATATAATTGTTATTCTTCACGTCTGCCTAGAATTTTTATCCCTCCATATTTTTTACTTTGTTTTTTTCTGCTTTTAGCATATTTTTTCTCATCTCTGCTTTGTTCATACCTCTTTATCCTCCAGTTTCCAGCAATGTCTTTTTATCACATTCTATAATTTATTAAATGATCTGCATACATATATTATCTCTTCTACTGGATTTAAATATCTGGGAACAATTTTTATGTCTTTTAAAAAATATTTCCAAATCTATCTCAGTCATTACAATAAAGAGTAGGGTATTTGATTAATATTTGATTATTTGAGTATAATAGAAGGAAAAGTGAACAGTGCAAAAGCCAAAGCATTGGCTGTAATACCACTGAAGCAAAGAGGGAAGACTTAGCATCTGAGCGAAAGAACAAATCACTAGGGAAATAAGAGTCATCATATCTGAAGGGAGAAGGGGCACCCAAGAAGAATAGGGGAGAGATACATTCATGGCCTAATTCATTGCCTTCTTCATTATTTTGCATACACAGAATAAATAGACATTCAATCACCAAAATGTATTATGCATTCAATAGTTTTTTTATTTGGATAATCTATATCTATAGCAACAAAGGATGTCAATCTGTATGTCTATTCTGTAAGCATTAATAAATGTTTATATGGTGATAATTATGAAAATAATATTTATTTAAAAAAAGCACTTCTCTTTTGGTTACTACAGCAGATTTGATGAGAAAACTTAGCATTTATCTATACTATTTGAACAAATTGAATTCTAAAATCCCTTACTAGAACTTTCTGTCAAAAGTTTCTCAGCATTTAAAACTGATTTTTGTTCTCTGGAATGCACAACACACATGCACAAACACACACACCCCTACTTTTGTCTTTCATTAAAATTTTAATAAATTCTATCAATAATTCAATTATAAATAAATTTTAAAATGAATATTTTTCTAGTAAACCGACAGCACTGGAATACTGAAACCTAACACATTTTCCAAGCTTTGAGATGCCTATTTAACCTTCCACATTACTTGAGTGATAACTGCAAGACAGACAGAAATTACATGCATGTCTTGAATGTGTAACACTGTAGATAAAGAGGAATGATGTGTAATAGATAAGAAACTGTCCATGTGAGAATTGGGAAGCCCCTCTGGCTCATCAAACTCTAAACATGGAGTCATGTTCAAGTACATCTGTTTTAAGATGCCTTTCAAGGGCCTGATTGCTGTTAAGGTAAAGTCTTATGAGCATCAGTTGTTAAAAATGCAATGTTTCTAGTTAGACACCACAATCTCCAATCATGATGTTCTCTTATAAAAATGAAAAAACCATAATTACCCAATCTTTTCTACCACTTTTCCTAACCTAAGCAATGAAGCAGAAAACAGGCAATATTAGAGAATATGCAAGGAAACACCTTCACTATATTGTTGCTTATGCCACATCCTTCATGAGGTAACACAGTAATATTTCAAAAGTTTCCCTGGATATCTCATTCTGGCAACTATTTTTGTGTGTATGTACATTATCTTTAAAGGTAATTTTTGCTTTACTTTAAGTCAGTAAACACTTATAAATATAGTTCTTTGCTTTTTATCCTTTAGACATTTTCCTCCAAAATCTGAGGTTTATTTCACACATTTTACATGTATAAATGATCAAAATAATCATTGTTTCTCTGTCACTTTCCCACCTTCTGTCAGTACTGTGGGTTCATTTTCACATTCTCATCCAACTAATAAAGGGATCTGCTGCTAATCAACAGAACAGACTCTGATTGTTTTTGCTTTTTTCTTCCCTCTCAAATGATTTTTTAAGGGTAAATTCTACATTCTAGAAACATCTTGAGCTGATAGAAATATCCACCATGTGTAGTCATTTGGATCTGATATTGGAACATTAAGGTTGAGAAGTTAACAATGCAAGAGTCAGGAATTCCAAAGTCAAAATTCCCATAGTTACATTAATTCATCTACATTACAAAGATGTAGAATTAAACATCCTTGATGGATACCTTAACAGAGAGCTTTTTGTACAGTGTGTTCCCATTTGCACCATTAAAGATATAGTGTGTGGCACTAAATATACACACTTCACAATTTTACAGTGATTATACTTTGCAAAGTAAAGAGTAAAAATATTTCGACATCTTGCACTCACTGTCACACACCTACATAGTTCTCACATAGTATATTCCCTGATTTAGAGATCGTTTTTCACTTGCCTTCCAATATTAATTTCTCATAAATCATCTAATCATTACATAAGACCTCACCCACACAGAGGATTTAACTTACACTTAGCTTTGGCTAGCTTTATCAAGCCATCTTTTCATTATTATATCATAGTATATTTCATGGAGGACTTTGCCATAGTTATTTTCCTCTTAAAAAGGTTTTAGACATTAAAAAGTCTAATATTTAGTTAAAACAAGAATATTCTTTCAAAGGCTTTTTATTAAGATTTTATAGTTTACTTGTTTTTGACAATCCTTACTGTAAGATGTTTCGTGTAACTTTCTTTTGCAGAATGAATTAGTATAATATACAATGTAATATATGTGTATATAATGTATATAATATAAAATTTAATATTAAGTTGGTGCAAAAGTAATTGCAGGTTTCACTATTACATAACATGAATGTATATCTCATGTATGAATATATACATCTATATCCTTCAAAGACTGATCTAGTCGATTGGTGTGTTTTTTATTGTAGATAAGTTCAAAAATATATATTGGATAGTCTCCAATCAATTGTTATTTTTTTCACAACTACATAAAACAAGAGAAATTTTGTTTCTCAAGCAAAGTAAAAAATATAACTTACTTTCACTGGCCTGTCATTTGAGTTTTAAACTTGTTTAAAGTTTATTTCTTCCTTACAAGTGTTTATAATACAATGTATATTTTCCCTTAATATAACTCGAGATTTTCTGGTAGGATTCATTAAACTTTTCTCTTACTTTTACAGCTTTGTTTTTCTCTTAAAAATTTACTCATGACTTGGTAAAATTTATCAAAAAAGGGGTTTGTTCATGAATTCACAATTTTTATCCATCGATTTGTATTTCTGAGTTTACATGGTGTGTTTTAAGATATTTAAGACACATTATTATATGAGGCAGGTCTTCCTGACTTCATAATTCTTACATCTTTCCTGCAACCCAAGAATGTATTTTTCCTTAGAATACAGCTGAATGTTCTTGATTGTTTATGTATCCTTATACATTTTAGAATTATTTTAAGTAATGCCTTTTAAAATGTGGTTGAATTTTTAATATGAAATATGTTAAATCTATAAATTAACTTGGTGAGAACAGACCTCTCTATAGCACTTAGTATTTTCTTCTAAGAACATAGTATATTTACCATTGATTACTTTCTATTTTAAAATTTGCCATTAGAATTTGTGACTTTCTCATTTGTTTTAACCCGGTTCTCATTAAGTTTAATACTAAATTGAAGATTAACACTTGCTATTGCTAATGAAAACCTGTTGTTTTCAATATCTTTTACTTTGCAAATTGTTGATAAATAAGGGTGATATTTAGCTTTACTGATTAATGACATTTCCATGTATGGTTTTAAGCTATTTCATTAATTCATTTATTTCTTCATTTGAATTTATCTTGTCAATCTTAGTGTTATAAATGACAATTCTGAAGAGAATCTTATCAGAATGTCTTAGTATGAATATGTGAGGTTTAAAATTAGGTTGTAGAACTGCAAGGAAACATTTCTTAGAGTTGCTAAAATTCAACAACTACAGTGAGTCAAAGTGAACAAATAGTAGAATTTTCTCAGTATTCAGACTGTGATTAATATCCCTTCCCATTATTAACTTGTATAAAATGCTATTTTATGGTATAGGTAATTTTTGTTTTTCCCTCAAACATGCTTTATACACTTGTGGAAGTTATGGCAAGCCATCTTCAGGGTGTAGATGGTTTTGAAATCTGTCTAATATTATAACATGGATAGCACTTAAAATTGAGTCTTTATGAAAACACAGCAAAGTAGAAAAAATTAGAATACCAATAAAAGGTCCTTTGTTGCTTTCGTTAGAGACTATATGAAGCATATCTGGAGTTATCATAAAATTTTGATGAACTTTTTCTCTGAAAGTTAAACTCTCTAGCTGGTAAGATTTTTTAAAAAATAATTATTTTACTTTAAGTTCTGGGATACATGTGCAGAACACGCAGGTTTGTTACTTCGGTATACATGTACCATGGTGATTTGCTGCACTCATCAATCTGTCATCTAGGTTTTGAGCCCCACATGCATTAAGTATTTGTCCTAATGCTCTCTCTCCCCTTCCCCCTAACCCACCAACAGGCCCCAGTGTGTGATGTTCCCCTCCCTGTGTCTATGTGTTCTCATTGTTCAGCTCCCACTTATGAGTGAGAACATGTAGTGTTTGGTTTTCTGTTCCTGTGTTAGTTAGCTGAGAATAATGGTTTCTAGCTTCATCCATGTCCCTGCAAAGGACATGAACTCATTTTTTTTTTATGTCTGCATAGTATTCCATGCCACGTTTTCTTTATCCAGTCTATCATTGATGGGCATTTGGGTTAGTTCCAAGTGTTTGCTGTTGTAAATAGTGCTGTAATAAACATACATGTACATGTGTCTTTATAGTAGAATGATTTATAATCCTTTGGCTATATATCCTGTAATAGGATCGCTGCGTCAAATGGTATTTCTGGTTCTAGATCCTTGGGGAATTGCCACACTGTCTTCCATAATGGTTGAACTAATTTACAGTTCTACCAACAGTGTAAACGCGTTCCTATTTCTCCACAACCTCATCAGCACCTGTTGTTTCCTGACTTTTTAATGATTGCCATTCTAACTGGCGTGAGATGGTATCTCATTGTGGTTTTGATTTGCATTTCTGTAATAAACAGTGATGATGAGAATTTTTTCATGTTTGTTGGCTGCATCAATGTCTTCTTTTGAGAAGTGTCTGTTCATATCCCTTGCCCACCTTTTGATGGGGTTGTTTGTTTTTTTGCTTGTAAATTTGTTTAAGTTACTTGAAAATTCTGGATATTAGCCCTTTGTCAGGTGGGTAGATTGTGAAAATTTTCTCCCGTTCTGTAAGTTACCTGTTCACTCTGATGATAGTTTCTTTTGCTGTGCAGAAGCTCTTTAGTTTGATTAGATCCCATTTGTCAATTTTGACTTTTGTTGCAATAGCTTTCGGTGTTTTAGTTATGAAGTCTTTGTCTATGCCTATATCCTGAATGACATTGCCAAGCTTTTTCTTCTAGGGTTTTTATGGTTTTGGGTTTTACATTTAAGTCTTTAATCCATCTTGAGTTAATTTTTTGTAAGGTGTAAGGAAGGGTTCCAGTTTCTGTTTTCTGCATATGGTTAGCCAGTTTTCCCAGCACCATTTATTAAATAGGGAATCCTTTCCCCTGTTGCTTGTTTGTGTCAGGTTTGTTGAAGATCCGACAGTTGTAGATATGTTGTGAGGTTTCTGTTCTGTTCCTTTAGTCTATATATCTGTTTTGGTACCAGTACCATGCTGCTTTGGTGACTGTAACCTTGCAGTATAGTTTGAAGTTAGGTAGCGTGATGCCTCCAGCTTTGTTCTTCTTGCTTAGGATTGTCTTGGCTATATGGGCTCTTTTTTGGTTCCCTATAAAATTTAAAGTAGATTTTTCTAATTCAGTGAAGAAATTCAATGGTAGCTTAATGGAAATACCACTGAATCTCTAAATTACTTTAAACAGTATTGCTATTTTCACAATATTGATTCTTCCTATCCATGAGGATGGAATGTTTTTCCATTTGTTTGTGTCCTCTCTTATTTCCTTGAACAGTGGTTTGTATTTCTCCTTGAAGAAGTCCTTCGAGTCCCTGGTAAGTTGTATTCCTAGGTATTTTATTCTCTTTATCACAATTGTGAATGGGAGTTCACTCATGATTTGGCTCTCTATTATTGATGTATAAAAATGCTTGTGATTTTTGCACATTGATTTTGTATCCTGAGACTTTGCTGAAGTTTCTTATCAGTTTAAAGAGTTTTGGGGCTAAGATAATAGGGTTTTCTAAATATACCATCATATCATCTGCAAAGAGAGACAATTTGACTTTCTCTCTTCCTATTTGAATACTCTTTATTTATTTCTCTTGCCTGATTGTTCTGGCCAGAAATTCTAATACTATGTTGATTAGGAGTGGTGAGAGAGGGCATCTTTGTCTTGTGCCAGTTTTCAAAGGAAATGCTTCCAGCTTTTACCCGTTCAATATGATATTGCCTGTGGGTTTGTCATAAATAGCTCTTATTATTTTGAGATATGTTCCATCTATACCTAGTTTATTGAGTGTTTTTAGCATAAAGGGATGTTGAATTTTATGGAAGGCCTTTTCTGCATCTATTGAGATAATCATGTGGTTTTTGTCATTGGTTCTGTTTATGTGATGAATTATGTTTATTGATTTGCAAATGTTGAACCAGTGTTGCATCCCAGATATGATGCCGACTTGATCATGGTGGATAAGCTTTTTGATGTGCTGCTGGATTCAGTTTGCCAGTATTTAATGAGGATTTTTGCATTGATGTTCATCAGGTTTATTGGCGTGAAACTTTCTTTTTTTGTTGTGTCTCTGCCAGGTTTTTGTATTAGGACGATGCTGGCCTCATCACATGTGTTAGGGAGGAGTCCCTCTTTTTCTATTGTTTGCAGTAGTTTCAGAAGGAATGGTACCAGCTCCTCTTTGTACCTCTGGTAGAATTCGGCTGTGACTCTGTCTGGTCCTGGGCTTTTTTTGGTTGGTAGGCTGTTAATTACTTCCTCAATTTCAAAACTTGTTATTGGTCTATTCAGGGATTCGACTTCTTCCTGGTTTAGTCTTGGGAGGGTGTATGTGTCCAGGAATTTATCCATTTCTTCTGGATTTTCTAGTTTATTTGCATAGAGGTGTTTATAGTATTCTCTGATGGTAGTTTGTACTTCTGTGGGATCAGTGGTTATATCACCTTTATTATTTTTTATTGTATCTATTTGATTCTTCTCTCTTTTCTTTATTAACTTCCTCACATCAAAATTCTAGAACACTGATTATGGCATAATATTCATAGCGTCCCTTGAGGAACTGAAAAGTATCAGCTAATTGTAATGAAGTAATGTATACTGCTACTTTCTTTCACAGAATATCTAAACACACAGAAAAATAATCCCATGTGATGGAAGCTTGGAATTTTTCTTATATTCTATCTGGGACACTAAATATACAAAATATATTCTATAAGAATAATGTCTGTGTTTTCACATGCTATTTCTATGTTATTCATGCCTTTATGTCTTGTAATTAGCAATCATTTTTTCTCCAACTGTCAATTCAATCGCTAAAGCATTCTATAGTAATGAAATATTCACTTATCCCCGAAGAGCTGCTGAGTACTAAACATGGAAAAGTAAGTTATTATTTTGTTTTTAGCCTGTTAACCATTGCCTCAACTAAAATGCATTCTTACATAATCCATCGAGAAAAAGCATTGTTCTACCTTTATCAAAAAGATAAGCCAAAACTTCAATTTGTACTGCTCCTTTCCTCAGAACTTTTTAATTTCACTGTAGAATCATAGAATTTCTGAACTGAGAGAGAACATCTCATCAATTCTGCTTTTACTTTTCTCTTTCACTATAGTAGGTAACCAAGTTATTGCAGCAGATTTAAATTAAACTATTGTTTTAAATATCAGGTAATAAGGTAAGTCATAGAATTTCCATATAGCACCTTCAGATTGCATGTACAAATGTAAGAGACATTTTTATTTTTATAGTGGAAACAAAGTCAACTTAACTATAAAGAAAAAATTAGATTAAACTGATTTTGAAGCTTTACTGTCCTAAATAAAAAACAAAATATTCTATTTTGATCTTTTTTTAAATTTTTTTTAGAATTTAAATTTGGCACTACGACTACAGTGATAAACATCTGCATGATTTATTCCAGGTGAAGGCTGAGTGATGTAACAGAAGGAAGGACAGAGGGATTTGAAACATGAAAACAATTTTGCTTGCTATTCCTGGCATTGAAGATGAAACAGGCTCCAAACCAGAAAATGCAGGTGACCTCCAGAAGTGGAGAATATTTCCCAGCTTATAGCAAGCAAGGAAATGGGAACCTCAGTCTCACAACAGTATGGAATTGACTTTGGCCAACAAACTGAAAATGCTTGGAAATTGATATATCAGTTTCCTCCAGAAAAGTATGCTGATACCTTGAGTTGAGCCTTGTGAGTCTCCAGACACAGGACTTACTTAAGCTACACTCTACCTGAACTTACGAACTAGAAAAACTCTAAAATGGTAAGTGTGTAGTGTTTTAAGTCATTAAAATTGTGAAGACCTCTTACACTGGCAATGGAAAATTAATACAGAAAGCTAATATCATGTGTTCTTAACTGAAAATTATTTTATCCCCCACCCATCCCCATGAAGCATTTGACAAGGTTTGCAGTCATTTTGATTGGCCGTATTGTGGGGTGCTACTGGCTTACAGTGGGTAGAGGCTAGAGATTCAGCTAAGCATCCACAATGCACGGGACAGCCTCCAACAGCAAACAGCTGACTGGCCCAAAATCTCAATAATACAACTATTTAGAAAGCATAAGAAGTATACAAATACATAATTTTGTACAGTTAATGTTCTGTTTCTTTTTATCAAAATTTAGAATTTTTTCTTTTTCTTCTTGAAATTGCACATATATTAGCATATTCTTTACTGCCTTATTAGTTATTGAAGCTTTCTCTACTTTTCTTATATATTTCCTCTTGTGCTTCAGTTTGAATTTTTGTAACATTTCTGCTGATTTACTGATCATTTTTCTTCTGTAATGTCAGTCTGTTTTTGAGCCCACATGATCATTTTATTATTATATTTTTAAATTCTAGTGTCTCCATTATTGAAAGGGTGGGATACAGGTAAGGTAATGGTTTATACTTGTCCTAAGATTAGTGATTACCTACCCATTATAATAAACCTTTGTTATAATTTTTAAAAAATATTTACAGTTATTTTAAACTTCTGATCTGCTAAGTAGTCTATGGGTCTCCTTATATTGTCCGGTTTTGCTCTTGTTTGTGGATTGCACTTTTTCCCTATTTGCCATTGTATACTAAGTTTTATTTTATGTAATAGATGTTTTATATCATAGATTGATACATTATAGAGACTCTAGAATTTACTTATCTTTGTCCAAATAGTGTTTAGTTTTGCCCTTGCAGGGAAGGAAGTTACTGATCAACATTATTTTGTGGATGCTGCATTTTCAACTTTTTTGAGGGAGTAGGTGATTTTAGCTCTGCCCTTAATTCTAGAGCATATCCTTTAGTCATAAATCATGTTTCTTATTTCTAAGGCTCACTCCTTCTTGAGTTTCAGTGGAAAATGTGCTATGTTCTAACTCAGCGAGACTCCAAACTGTCTGCATAGCACCTGGTGGTTGTGAAATTCTCTGCTCAGTGGATTTGCCTTTGCAATTTTGCTTTCTATAGAGTTCCCTGAAATCTTGTCTTGTGCATAAACATTTTAGGAATCAACCAAGGATTCAAGGAAAATTACTAGGAGATTTTTAAACCCTCCTCTCTGTGATTCTCCATGGTAGGCTTGTCCAACCCATGGCTCACAGGCCACACGCGGCCCAGTACAGTTTGAATGCTGCCCAACACCAATCTGTAAACTTTCTTAAAACATTATGAGATTTTTTCTTGAGATTTTTTTTAAGCTCGTCAGCTATCGTTAGTGTTAGTGCTTTTTATGTGTGGCCCAAGACAATTCTTCTCTAAGTTTGGCCTAGAGAAGCCCAAAGATTGGACACCCTGCTCTATAGCCTTTAAGTTAGAGGTCCCCAGTTCCCAGGCTGCAGTCTGGTACCAGTCCATGGACTGTTAGGAACCAGGCCACACAGCAGGAGGCAAGCAGCAGTCAAGTAAGCATTATGCCTGAGCTCTGCCTTCTATCAGATTAGTGTGGCAAAAGATTCTTATAGGAGTGTGAACCCTCTCCTGAACTATGCATGCACAAGAAGTAGGTTGCATGCTTCTTATGAGAATCTAATGCTCACCCTTACTTTATCCGTGGAAAAATTGTCCTCCACGAAACCAGTCCCTGATGCCAAAAAGGTTGGAAAACATTGCTCTAAGTAGTTCAGAACTCTGAATCCTGACTTTGTAACCTTTTAATGCTAACATTTTCTGCTAGAGCCTTATCCCTAGTGCTGCTGTTAACTGGGAAATTCACTGAAGGAAAATTCTGCTTAGATGTTGATCTCGTGTGTTACACAACCTCTTTAAAAATTGTTGTATGCTCCATTAGTTCCTGTTTGCTTTTGGTGATTTTTCTGAGACTTCAGTGTGTTTGTTTATCTTCTCTTCTATACCTCTCCGCCAGAGTTTATAATGATTATTGGCAAATGGCTAATCTTAAACAAACTACTCTAACATTATCTAGGGTGAAACCTCTTTAAAATAGTATTTCGCTTTTGTTTAATTGATTGAAAAATCTTCTGAAATCTGTTTGAAGATTGTGGTAGTCCATTCTTGCATTGCTATGAAGAAATACCCGAGACTGGATAATTTATAAAAGAAAGAGATTTAATTGGCTCACAGTTCTGCAGGCTTTACAGGAACCACGGTGCTGGCATCTGCTCAGCTTCTAGGGAAAGCTTACAATCATGGCAAAAAGCGAAGGGAGAGCAGGCACATCACAAGGTGAAAGCAGGAGCAAATGGGAGAGAGAGTGGAGGGGGAAGTGCCACACACATTTACATGACCAGATGTCATGTGAACACAGGGTGAGAGCTCACTTCTCACCAAGGAGGTGGCCTGATCCATTCATGAGGGATCCACAGCCATGATCCAAACACCTCCCACCAGGCCCCACCTCCAGCACTGGGGATCACATCTCAATGTGAGATTAGGGTGGAGACAAATATCCAAACTATGCCCAAAATTAGTAATTAGAGTTTTCCATATTCTCTTGTCTATTATCTCTCATTCAATCAACTTAGATTTAATTTCTTTTTGGCTTGATATTATTTTTCTTTTAGGTTATTGTCTGTAATGAATGTTATTCGTACCCCATACAGTCCCTCTTTACCAGGCTGATTTTCTCATTCTCTAGTGGATAATTGTGGTGTCTGCTAACAGTTCACAGCTTAGAGTTGCCTTCTGTTTGAGAGAGTTGCCTTCAGCTGCCTTGCTTGGGAAGGCTTACATTTCTCCTTGGGGCAGACTGCAGATAATGACTGATTGATACAAGGGGTACACAGGTCCTTTTTATCAAGGTGGAACAGTGTTGCAATGTAACTTACGCTCTATGGCTTAAGCTAGACTTTCCCGAGACAAAATATTTAATTAGCTCCTTATTCTTCCCTATCTTGTTTTCCTCACTCATTAGTGAAGTTTCCTCAATAAAACTCCCTTAAAATCACTTATATATAATCACTCTCTCAGGTTTTATTTCTAGGGACGGCAACAAAAGACATTGACTTCCCTCAAATATGTGTGATCCTTGTATATTCATGAATCTTTAAGCGAAAGACATTGAATAATAAGCTGAGATTTCTGTGTACTTGAAAGGAGTTTGTCAGCTAACATCATTTAATTTATAATTCTTTAGATCAGGGATGTCCAGTCCTTTGGCTTCCCTGGGCCACACTGGAAGAACAACTGTTTTACGCCACATATAAAATACAATAACACCGCCACGCCCGGCTAATGGAGGCAGAGCTTGCAGTGAGCCGAGATCGTGCCCCTGCACTCCAGCCTGGGCAACAGAGTGAGACTCCATCTCAAAAAAAATTAAATAAATAAAAAATAAAATGAAATAAAATAACACTAATGATAGATGATGAGCTAAAAAAAAAAAAAAAAAAAATCTGCCCAAATCTCATGTTTTAAGGATGTTTACAAATTTGTATTGGGCTGCATTCAAAGTCATCCTGGGTTGCACGCAGCCCACAGGTCACAGGTTGGAGAAGCTTGCTTCAGATCATAATTTTATTTCAGAACAGAAACAGCAGAGGTTTAGACTTCAATATGTTAGAATTTGAAGGAATTTTTATGAGTAGCTGAACAGTTGAAAGTTTCAGTCATTTAAATTTTTTTTTTTTTTTTTGCACATGAGTATGTAATGAATTTTTTCTGTATAACCACAATGTGCTTGGCATGTTTTCTTTTTTATTATTATTATTATGATACTTTAAGTTCTAGGGTACATGTGCATAACATGCAGGTTTGCTACATATGTATACTTGTGCCATGTTGGTGTGCTGTACCTATCAACTCGTCAGCACCCATCAACTCGTCATTTACATCAGGTATAACTCTCAACACAATCCCTCCCCCCTCCTCACTCCTCATGATAGGCCCCGATGTGTGATGTTCCCCTTCCCAAGTCCAAGTGATCTCATTGTTCAGTTCCCACCTATGAGTGAGAACATGCGGTGTTTGGTTTTCTGTTCTTGAGATAGTTT
>NW_012114544.1:489302-506069 GCF_000951035.1 Colobus angolensis palliatus | reverse complement strand
AGGAAGTTCTCCTGGATGATATCCTGAAGAGTGTTTTCCAGCTTGGTTCCATTTTCCCCCTCACTTTCAGGCACTCCAATCAGACGTAGATTTGGTCTTTTTACATAATCCCATACTTCTTGCAGGCTTTGTTCATTTCTTTTTTCTTTAGATTTCTCTTCTCGCTTCATTTCATTCATTTGATCCTCAATCGCTGATACTCTTTCTTCCAGTTGATTGAGTCAGTTACTGAAGCTTGTGCATTTGTCACGTATTTCTCGTGTCATGATTTTCATCTCTGTCAGTTCGTTTATGGCCTTCTCTGCATTAATTATTCTAGTTATCAATTCTTCCACTCTTTTTTCAAGATTTTCAGTTTCTTTGCACTGGGTACATAATTCCTCCTTTAGCTCTGAGAAGTTTGATGGACTGAAACCTTCTTCTCTCATCTCATCAAAGTCATTCTCCATCCAGCTTTGATCTGTTGCTGGCGATGAGCTGCGTTCCTTTGGAAGGGGAGATGTGCTCTTATTTTTTGAATTTCCAGCTTTTCTGCCCTGCTTTTTCCCCATCTTTGTGGTTTTATCTGCCTATAGTCTTTGATGATGGTGACGTACTGATGGGGTTTTGGTGTGGGTGTCCTTCCTGTTTGTTAGTTTTCCTTCTAACAGTCAGGACCCTCAGCTGTAGGTCTGTTGGAGATTGCTTGAGGTCCACTCCAGACCTTGTTTGCCTGGGTATCAGCAGCAGAGGCTGCAGAAGATAGAATATTGCTGAACAGTGAATGTACCTGTCTGATTCTTGCTTTGGAAGCTTCCTCTCAGGGGTGTTCTCCACTGTGTGAGATGTGGAGTGTCAGTCTGTCCCTAGTGGGGGATATCTCCCAGTTAGGCTACTCAGGGGTCAGGGACCCACTTGAGCAGGCAGTCTGTCCGTTCTCAGATCTCAACTTCCATGTTGGGAGATCCACTGCTCTCTTCAAAGCTGTCAGACAGAGTCGTTTGTGCCTGCAGAGGTTTCTGCTGCTTTGTTGTTGTTGATTAGCTGTGCCCTGTCCCCAGAGATGGAGTCTACAGAGACAGGCAGGGATCTTTGAGCTGCTGTGAGCTCCACCCAGTTCGAGCTTCCCAGCAGCTTTGTTTAACTACTTAAGCCTCAGCAATGGCGGCCGCCCCTCCCCCAGACTCGCTGCTGCCTTGCAGTTAGATGCAGACTGCTTTACTAGCAATGAGGGAGGCTCTGTGGGCAGGCGTGGGACACTCCCGGCCAGGTGTGGGATATAATCTCCTGGTGTGCCCGTTTGCTAAGACCCTTGGTACAGCACAGTATTGGGGTGGGAGTTACCCGATTTTCCAGGTGTTATGTGTCTCAGTCCCCCTGGCTAGGAAAAGGGATTCCCTTCCCCCTTGGGCTTCCCAGGTGAGGCAATGCCTTGCCCTGCTTCAGCTCTGGATGGTCTGGCTGCAGCAGCTGACCAGCACCGATTGTCCGGCACTCTCTAGTGAGACAAACCCAGTAGCTCAGTTGAAAATGCAGAAATCATCTGTCTTCTGTGTCACTCGCACTGGGAGCTGAAGACTGGAGCTATTCCTATTTGGCCATCTTGCTCCGCCCCTCCTTTCTTTTTCTTTTTATGTTTGTATTTATTCTCCTATGTGGCCAATGAGCATCTTGAATCTTTATATTTATGTCTTTCTCCAAATTTGGAAAGTTTTTAGTCTTTATTTATTCAAATATTGTTTTATGCTCCATTCTGTCTTCTCTCTCTTTTTGGGACTCTAGTACTGTATCTCAAACGTCCATGAAATTCTGTTTATGTATTTTTCATTAGATACAGCTGTGATTCAGGTGTCTATGACAGAGAGAGATACTGTGTGGAGGCTTTAGCTGGCTTCTATGTGTAAATTACCACACAGACCTATAGGATCTATAGCAAAGTTAATGCTGTCCTCTGTATATACTATTTTTCTTTTTATGAAAAAATACATCTCTCTTACTACTAGGCTCTAGTAGAAACTAAACACTTAAAAATGTGCTAACAAGTTCCTATGATACCCGAGAGACTTATCATGAAATGCATGTGTTTTGACCTACAGAAGCAGAAAGTGTTATGCCTATGGTGAGTGGTATATGTGACACTCGGCTTGAGTAGGACCTGAAGCTGTAAGTAACTTATAGGAGCAAATGTGTTTTCTCCTGTGTTTCCTACCATCTATCCTCATCCTGCCACACTGCTCCCTTTCTTTCCATGTGTAGCTTCATAGCATCTTCCCTATCACTATATGTCTAAGAAAGAAAAAAAAAACTAGGCTCAGCTTAGTAATGGTTCTACATGGTTATCCTAGCACCACTCAAAAGTGGATAAATCCAGCATGACTGCCTGAAGGGTGGCCCTGAAAGAAATGATGAAAGAAAAGCCTCAAAATGGGATAGTTTTGAATAGTGCAGTCCATCTGTTGTCTGTTTTACCTGGAATGAGAGGTGACTGGAGATACAGATCTTCAATTCTTTAATGGTAGTAGATAATTATTTGCATGGATGATAGAGGCATAAAAAGGACATATTTGGTACACTAGTGAATGGTGATCTGAGAAAGATGACTATGAATGACTCTCTTCAAATGAGCAAAGAGTGTAAAGGCATTATTTTTTCCATAAGCAAAATGCTTTCAAAAGAGCCAACTTGGCTGGAGAAAATTTTGCTAATTGGGTAGACAAAATGAGTTATTCCTTGCTGTCTGCCTGTTGCTTCAGCTGCCCTTGTTTTTGCTTAATAGGCTAATGGACAAAATGGCAATAAGGATAAGACTAAAAGTTAAACATGAGCACATTGCTGGGTACCCATTTGCCAACAAGAGAGGCCAATAGTAATCAATATGGTAGATTGCTTATGTTGGAACACTTCCAGAAAAAAAAAAACAGTTATTTGTTCTCACTGAAATAGACACTATAGATATGAATATGTCTTTTTCACAATGTTTCTGCCAAAATTACCAATTATATATTCATTGAATGCCTTATTTGTCAGGATAATCCACAGAGCTTTAATTCTGATCAGGGAATTCATTTTAGAGCAAATTGAATTTAGAAATGGGCTAATACTCCTGTAATTCACTGGTTTAAATTCCTTATCACCTGGAGTAGCTGCCTTGATAGTCCAATCTAATGGCCTTCTGTATATAGCACTGAATAAGCAGTCAATAAATGGTGCTCTTTTGATAAAGTCACTAATATGGACTCAAGGGTCATGGCATGACAAACAGAGTACATCTCTTACAATTACCCTGAAATATTCTCTAACAAATTTTTTGCTTGGTATGTCTGTACCTTAGGCTTCTGCTAGTTTACAGGTTTTAGTTTTCAAGGGAAGACTACATTTACCATGGAATAAATCAGTGGTCCTATTAAATTGGAAGTTGAAACTGCTTCCTGGCCACTTTCAGTTTATGGTGTCATTGAACCAATAGGCAAAAAAGAAACTGACTTGTTGGAAGAGTTGATTCTATCACAGGAAAATTGGGTTGTTAATACATCCATTTTAATTTCTGGCAATAGAGAGGAGTATGTCTGGAATGCAAGAGCCTTCTGGGAGATCTAGCATATGCGTATCATGTGATAAATTTCAATAGAAAGATAAAACATAACTTGATAAAGATAAGACTTTTACTGCCAGAGATGCTTCATGAATAAATGATTGGATCAATGTACCAAGTAACAAACCATGAGTCGATAAGGTGCTTGCTGAGGACAAAGGGAAGTATATTTTAAACAGCAGCTATGACTGTGTGAGCAGTAGGAACAAAGACTTTTGTCATTCTATTTGTTTTTTGCTTTGATGTGAATACTTGTATGCAGGTATATATTACCAATTATTTTTCTTTTAAAAATTTCTTATTCCTCTACCATGTACATAATATGCTAAGAGAAGATAACCTTATATGTTCATATTTAGGTTACAGAATATCAAAGGGGGAGTATGACAAATATGAGAATGGACTTAACCTAAGACGGATAAGGTGGGATTCTATGTATTTCTTTTTTAGCTAAGTGTTAGCATATTTTCGTAAAGCAGAGAATAGCATAAAGGTAAACAGAATAACAATTTTGATAATCTCTCTATTTGGAGGTTAAATATGGTAAATAGATGATTATAATACGCCACATCACCATAGCTAGATTGGCCAAATGAGAATCTTGCATGAAAATTGAAAGGTGAAAATAAAGCAGTGACCATTACTCAGAAGGTTGCATGGACGGGTAAGTCTCAGGCATAGGTAGGCCCTCAGTGGCTCCCAGCTTGTCTTATGCTCGTTTGTGTTTTTGAATGCTGCCCTTGCTGACTGACACTGGCCCAAGACCTACCACCAGATGCAGAAGCAGTGGTACACAAAAGCAGTAGTTTGCCATAAACTGCTCCATCTTCTCCCAATCTGCATCATCAGTCTAGTGCCTGCATGTGCTTGGACCACTGGCTTTGCCTGCAAACTCTGACTTTTCCAATGTTAGTTATTCAGGACATTTGGTTAGTAATTCCTTCTCTCATTATACAGCATCAACTTCCAGATTTTTAATTCCCTAGTACCTCCCTTATTTACATAATGTATACTTCCAAAAATACATTTCTAGTTATCATGGGTCATAGTTGTTGTTCTTTCCCAGTTAAACCTTAACCAATATATTCAGTGACAATATTTTTTATTTCTAGTTAATTTTGCAACCTTTAAATAAATCTGCCTTGTCTTTGAAAATTATTTTATCCCTTTATTATTAATAATTTATAATTTACAATTCTAAATGAGTATATTTGTATTATCTGAAAATCCTCTTTTCTAAAGTCATCAGTATGTATGCAGTTGCATCCGATTGGTCACCAGAAAGAATAGCTGTGTACTCTACCATAACCAAAAAAGTCAACTCTACAGTTACCAAGATCTTATATGAAATTTTTCCCACCCCCAGATTTTCTTGCAGGTAACAGCTTATTGTATTTGTAGAAATTTCTGCATGAGCTCTTTGAAAGGATGTTTTGAATTGTCCTAACCTTGGTTTTAAGCAAGAATCTAGTGAAAAGTTATTAAATTAGACTGAGTTGTTACTGACTGATAAGCTTAAGTATCATTGCTACCCAGAAAAATAGGGTGTTTAACAAAAATTTGGTGACAGTTATCAGAAAAAAAAAATAAAGCAATTCCATGTATGCACCTTACCATGTGGAACTCATCAAACTTGTGAAGCCAAGTTTGACAAGCCAAACTCAAATCTTCTCATCCTTTCCATCTTGGTGACCTCTACATTAATTCTCTTTCCCAGACTTACACCAAACATCAGAAATGATCTTCTCATCCCAGGGTTGATCTTTCTACAAAGGGAAATCTGATTTTTTGACTGTGATATTTTAAATGTCTTCCCACTACTCACAGCATGAAGTACATTTATTAGTATGATCTTACTCCCACCACACCCATACACATTGAATTAATTTAACTTGCTGCCAACCTCTATCCCCATACATATTGAATTAACAAGTCATAAGAAATGACCTACTTTACTATGTCTGGCTTTTTCTTACCTGCTTATTTTTTAACATGCAATTCTTTGCTGTTCTGCTTTTCTGTATTTGTCTTTCTGGAAAATCCTACTCATACTTTGCTTAATATATCATCTATTCCAAGAGGCTTTCCCTAATCTCCTTTATTATAATTTATAAGCATTCTGTTGTGATCTTCTAGGATTATAATAAATAACTTATTGAAATATATAATTATTTATGTACAAGCCTGTCTTCCCTACTAGGCTTTAAATTTCTTGAGGAGAAGAGCCAAGTCATAGAAACTTTAATATTTCCAGTGGCTAGCACAGTTTCTGCTGCTTTATGCTCAATAAGTATTCAATCAGCAACACCTGTGCTACAATTTTGTAATGAATTACTGAGAGATTCTGACTATTATTTTGCAATGTCTTTATATATATGTATATATACATATATATATATACACACACACACATATATATGCCCATTTATTCTGTATAGTTTAGTAGTGGTACCACAAGAAGTGTTAAAATTGATGAAGATACTTTATAGAGTTAAGGATCACAGAACTGGCATGGGATTCATATTAATCTAAGAAAATTACCTGCGTGATAATTAGATACTCTCCTGAGTTATTTCTTAATTCTGTAATCCTATTTTTAATAGTAAAAAATTGAAAATGTATGTCATGATATAAAGTGGAGTTAACTAAAAATCTGCATTTTCTTGATATTCACTAGAATATGATATATTTCAATAATTACTAATGTTAACAACAATATGAAAGCAGGGCCACTTTTTCTAGAGAAAAACATTTTGCTAACTGTAAGAGCTAAAGTTAGAAGTGAGCTTGAAACTTTTGAACTCATTTTCTTAAAATCATCTTTAGCTCTAGGACAATATAACTTTATACAAAACATTTCTATGGTAAATTTAAAAGCAGGGCAATAAATATTTTTGCACATTTGCACAGCTTATGCTTCCACTTTGATAGAAGAGACATTCTAAAGTGACCTCTTCAGCTATAATTTATAAGCTAGTGTAACAATGCAGTGATCTTCATTTTTTTAAACTCCAAAGTCCAGTAATCTGATAAATTTAGAATCCAGAAATGTCCATCAAAATTGAAACTTCCCATTTAAGAACCCTCTCTTTACAAATTAAAGCATAAATTTTCTGTATAATACTTGCTTGGGTACATATTAATAATACAAACTCTGCCTGAAGTTTGTCCAGAGTCAAGTTTTTATATCTTTCATAACTAAAAGAACCTCCCAAAATCATATTTAAAAAACTGCAAAAATTAGCTTGGCTTCTTCTTTAATTAGAATCAAACCTTTTCCCAAAGAAAAGCACCTCATTAAAATATGTTTCCAAAATACTTACATGGCTTTGTGACAATCCTGATTTTCCCAGGTGCCTTTCAGGCTGCTGGGGAATCTACTGACTGGCAATTGCTTTGAAAACCATTCAGACTTGGGTTGATTTCAAGGCCTGAAAATAAATTCCCAAATGGATAGAATTCCTATAGGTCTTTTTGGAGTTCTAACTAATTTTAGGGAACTGCTAAGGCTGCAGGAGAATGAATTCCAGTGCAGATGAGCAGCTGATCATTTGTGTGATCTTAGACAATTTTCCCAAATTCTATTTGCTTCATTTACTTTATTGGAGAACTGTGTATGTGTAGGAATGGTGGTAAGGAGGAGGTGACAAGTCTGTGTAATAACTTCTGAGAAACTTAATATATAATTCTAGTATTTTGTGTCTGTAAATTTATTAATTCCCAGCATCACTTCATAAAATATCTGAATTACCATGATTTGTCATGCCTATCCAACGTTTAGATGCTCTCTTTTGGAAATATCTTGTCCTAGATCTACCTCACCATCTCCCTGCCAGGAAAAGTAATGCCTAAAGAGGCAGGTTTCTTAATCCTTCCCGACTGTGAAGGGAAATGAAACCTCAAGTCATAAATATACAGGAGCATGGTCTGAAACTAAAAAACAATATTATATGTTCACAATTAATTTGTATTCCAGTTTTGAATATTTCCTTTATTCCTTCCCTTGTTTTGTTTGTTTTGAAGGAAAAGTGGCATTTGTTTTCAGCATTGCCACTAACATTTGTCTTGCAACTTTTACAACTGCTGACACAACCTGGTTTTATATCAGGCTAGGCCTTGATTTCTTGTTTGAGGGGCCCTTTTCACTCATCTGATTGTTCCAAGTTTGCACACAACAGTGTTATTTCATAAATTCTCTCTTACAGATTCTCTTGCTTCAATATTGTTCTCACCATTCTGGAACATCTGCAGTAAAGAACTAAAGTTACAGAAAATATTTGTAAAATTCTGTCAGAGGAAAATATGGCACTGCACTCGGGGTTTCTGGGACACATCCTAGGTAAGAAATTGTTGGCAGATATATTATTCCTTCCTTTCTTTCAAATCCCTGAACTCTATTTTTAAGAATCAGTGACTTTGTGGTCAGGTGCAGTGGTCCACTCCTATAGTCCCAGCACTTTGGGAGGCCGAGACAGGCAGATCACATGAGCCCAGGGGTTCGAGACCAGCCTAGGCAAGAAAGTGAAACCCCATCTCTACAAAAAATACAAAAAGTAGCAGGGCATGGTGGCACACGCCTGCAGTCCCAGCTATCCAGGAGACTGAGATGGGGATTGCTTGAGCACAGGAAGTCAAGGCTGCCCTGAGCCAAGATTATACCACCTACACTTCAGCCTGGGTGACAAGGTGAGACTGGATCCCCCCCCAAAAAAATAAAATAAATAAAAATAAATAATAATTTTATTTTTTTCTTCTGAGTTGACCATTATTTTGTCAAAGCACTCCAGGTCTCTCCAGGAAATATCTAATGCTGTATGCATATATTTTTTATCATCCCTAGCTCAACTGAAATATATGTTCTTAAGTATTTTTATTTAGGGTCCTTGTTTTCTGTACGAAAATCTAGCAAAGAAAAATCTGATAAACTATTCTTTATGCCGCCTGATTTTAAAAAATTGTATATTTGTGGTAATATTTGAAATACATTTTACACAATACAAACATTATCATTCTGACTCCATATATGCTAAAGAGTCACTCAGGTAGATGATAGTATCTCAAATTACCTCTTTGTAGTTTCTCACTAACAGGTCATGTTTGAACATTTAGCTTTAATGAAATAAAATGTCAGATGAGCCAAAACTAGTGACAATCAAGAAAGCTGTATGCATCAGTAGATAAAAGAATGGAAATGTAGTCAGACTGCAAGATTTATATGTTGGACCCAAACTTTTAATAGCTGTGCATCCTTGAGAAAATTATATACACCTTCTGTGAATTGCAATTCACTCATCCTTAAAATTGGATAATAAAATTGTATGCTTTTTTAGATTTATTTTGAGAGTAAAATAACTGAATGATATTTAAAGTGTGATACATAGTACAGAGTAAACAAGAATTGTTACAATATTTTATTTTAAAAACTTCAGTATGGCAACAATTCAATTGATCAACACAGAAAATTGGAAAAATCTCTAGTAGCTCTTTATTCTACTTGATTATGTGTTTTGAATGATTAAAAAATTGAATACCTTCAAACAGCAATACACACACACACACACACACACACACACACACACACACACACCAAGTAATATTTTGGGGTTGCTTTCTTTGCATTGGTTTCTTGTTTCTATTTTTTTACATTTTTGTTGTGCCATCTAATTTACATTTACTCCGATTATTTAAAAACTTGTTGTTCTATCTATCTATCCATCCATCCATCTTTTCAATGTAGGTAAGTACAGGTAAAACAATTTCACATAGTCATATATTGATACGCTGTTGTTGTAATAATGTTAAGTTATATAGCAAATAATAAAATTCTCAAAAATATGTTAAGTACGTTTTATATGTCAACCAATTGGTCTTCACACAGTGTGCAAACAATGATCCTAAATCCAAGATATTCTGTGTGTCCCTATATTTCTAAACACAGCTCAAGGGTCACCAGTAAAAACGGGAATTATCCTTTTATGTTTTCTCCTCCCCTTCTCCTTTTCATTCCTGAAAAATGACAGAAAATGATTTTCTAAAATATTAGATTAGTCAAGCAGCAGTCTCCTTAGAATTTTGAGCTATGTTTGAACTTGGGCAAATCACTGCTAAGTCCCAATTAATCCAATTGGGATCAAATACATCATAGACTTTAAGAAGTATTCTGCTTCAAAGCACATTATTCATTATGTCATTTTCTTCCTCAAACTTCTTGACTCAGGTGAATATTATTATGAGCAGAGATTCTTCTTTCAATTAACCTTTTCATGAAAGGTTAATAGAGATTTTGTAAATTTTCAGAAAATGTATCTGAAGAATTACTAGTGCAAAAAGGAGAAATACTAACTACAAAGCATACAATACAATTCTATGTAAAATATGATGACTAGTTTATTTAAAAATACGTTTACTCTAGATTTTCTGTGCAAACATAGTTTTAATTTCTGATAGAGTCAGAGTTGGCTTTTTTTTCTCCCATTAAAAAAATAGAAAATTTATAAACAAACTGACTTTGGGAGGATACATTTTCTTCAGATGCAAGGATATCTATGCCTCTGAAAAATTATGTATGGTTGCATGTAAAATGTCAAGTGTCACATATAAAGGATCTCATGTTACAGATAAAATGGAAATGCTGGTACATACAGCATTTAAAGAGTCATTTTGATAATATATTGTTAACAAACTAAGTTGATTTTGAAGTTGCTTTGTAAATTACAGTTAGCTCTAGTGTGATCATTTTGTTTTTATTTAAAAGAGAAAAACTCTTTAAATTGCAATTATAAAACACTAAATAAAGAATTTCATACAAGCAATGCATCAAGGAAACCTTCATTTTGATCTTGGATGCCTTGCTTTGCCATTTCCTGACAGTAAAACCTGAAACACAGCACTTAACTTTTTTATTCTGTTGCTTAATTGTATTAGTCAGAGTTCTCTAGAGAAGTAGAACCAATAGGAAATACATACCTACATATAAAATACATATATAATTTTTATATATACATATATATGTATATGTAAAATTTTCTGGGGAGATGCTCAAAAGAGACAAGATGTTATTTAGATAGGAGAAAAAAGGTCAAGTGATCTCTTGTACAACATGTTGACTATAGTTTGTAACAATATGTTGTATTTTTGAAAATCACTAATGAGACAGGATAGTTCCCTTGACCCCTTTGCAGGACTCTTGAAGGGGTAGCTCACTTACTTAGCTCACAGAGCTCAGACCTCTTGCAGGAGGGGGAGCATGCAGGTGAGTGGGTGCAGGGGCCAGGGCAAGTCTGGAGCCAATCCTGTAGATGCCTGTGGCAGCATCTAGGGGTTTCCTGTGACCTCTGGAGCCCCAGAGGGAATGTGTTACAGCAGGCTTTTTTATCTTTGCCATCCGTGGGCAGCTTAAGTGTTAAACAGCTCACTCGGTGCCACAGCCTCTTGCACCAGCACCTGGGTCCTTATCCAATGCCCAAGAGGAATGAGGTCACACAGACTTGAAGGATGGTTAATGTGGAGATTATACTGAGCAGTGGAAGTGGCTCTCAGTGGGATGGGGAGCTGGAAAGGGGATAGAGTGGGAAGGCAGTCTCCCCCGCCAAACTCCTCTGCCACCATAGTCTCCAGTGTTCAACTGCTTCTTCTCCTCTTAATGTTCAGACCCTTCTCTCTTCTGTGTGTGTGTGTTGAGTCTGGGTTCTGGGGTTCTTATGGGCACAGGATGGGGGCATGGCAGGCCAAAAGGCAACATTTGGGCAGGAAAATGAGGATGTGTAGTTCTCATTTAGAGCCACAGATCCAGGCTTGAGGGTGGAACCCCTGCCAGGTGCCCCACCCTTTTCTACCTAGTATTTCCCTGCCTCCTGTCCGAATTACTTACCCACTTTGAAGAAACACATATAACTGCCGTTAGAATATGGATGACAACAAATCTTAGCTACTTCTTGCCCAGGGGGCATTGTTTTTGAAAAGTGGAAGTCAGATTCCTGGAGCCATCATCTGAGGCTCCAGTTGTCTGAATGTTTGGAGTTTGATGGCCTCTAGGTGAAAAAGGAAAAAACAAGTTTACAAGGTTAAGTATGCATGGGTCAAACATGTGTATTATACAACAAAAGAATCTACTGCAAAGATTGCAGAAATAAGAAGTGAAATATACTAACAAATTGTACACTGAGCTCTTTGGTGAAAGAAATTAAACCCTGAATGGGAGTGGTTAAAGTTTAGAGGAGGGATTACTGCTCTTGCTACATCTGTAGCTGTTAAAATGTGCACCTTGGGAATGCTGGCATTTGTGGGCTTGCACGGTGGCCATTAAAGCTTCTGTCTCTTGTGTCTCTCTATTTCAATTGTAAAAGACCAAGGTGGCCACTTTAAAGAGGACCTCTAAAGTACTATCTGGCCCCAGGGTCTGTTCCATTTCTGCAGCTTCCTCCTGATATCAGGGGCTACCTGAGTAATTTATCCTTTAGGATTAATTGTCTCTCAACAGAATCAAGAGATAGAAAGGTGTTCTTTACCAAGACCCCTCTTAGCCTCTCCAGGAATGTGGTAAGATTATCATTAAATCCCTTGTCTATGATGAGTAGTTTCATATAGTTGAGAGGCTTAGTTCTAGTCTTACATAAGCCCTCTATTATGCACATCTGCAAGTGTCTTCTCTTCCATTCTCCCATCTCATCATTGGAATCCCATTTAGGGTCATGCACTGGTACTGCTTTTCCGCCAATTGGGTAAAGTTCGGCCCCTTCCCTGACACCATATGTAATAAAAAGCTCATCCCCAAATCTCTCTGCTGCTTGCAGAGGAGGCTGCTTCTCAGTATTTGTCAAGGTCTAATTCAAAAGTAATATAATGTCTTTCTAGGAGAGTTCAAATACTTGGGTTAAATTCTGGAAAGCCTCTATACATCTGTCAGGGTCATCTGAAAACTTGCTGAGATCCCCCTTAATTTGCTTTAAGTCTTACAGAAAGAAGGGGACCTGGACCTTACTGGGGCCAAATTCACCAGGCATCTGTTGAAGGGGCAAAGAGTGAGACTGGAGCTTGTCTAGGGTGAGGATTTCTAGGAGGAGGCAAGCAAGAGAGAGAAATTGAATAGGGAAGACTGGGTGGACGGGAGGAACAGGGCTGGAGGGAGCTGAGGTGCCTCTGGGATTCATTTCTTTAGTTCCCTGGGATTGCCCCTAGCAGCCTCTCCCGAGAAAGTAAACTCAGGGCTACATCAATCCTACACTGTCAGCAAAGGTCTGGATTGCCCTGCAAGGTATAGCAAGCCTGCACATATGGGGCCTCAGACCATTTGTCCTCATGTTTACAGAAAAGGTCCAACTGCAGCATGGTATTGAAATAAATGGTTCCTTTCCAAGGCCAAGCCAGTCCTTCCTGTAAATCATAATTTGGCCAAACCTCTGTGCAGAGGGCTACGAGACATTTTTCCTTTAGAGTCTGATGGTCAAAGCAGTCCCAGTGATTCAGGATACAGTCCAGAGGAGTATAAACTGGGGGTGATGAAGATAGCTGGTCGCCATCCTGAAAGGGAAATAGGTGTCCCTCATTTCCCTTCCTTCTTTCAGCAATAACCTGGGGTGTGAGGGATAGGGGAAGTGGGTATCTCTCCTTTCTCTACCATCTTTTTGTCCCTGAATTCCAGCGACATTGGTATGTGCCTTCCATGGCCAACACAGCTTGCAACCATACAGCAAGGAAGATCTAGAGAATAGGAAATATCCAAACTAACCTAGGCCTCTATCTCCGCTACTCTGGACACTCCTTGAGTTTTCGGGGCCTCATCTATGCCATGGAGCATGGCCTCCTTTCATGAAGTGGGAGTTTAATCAGCAGGAATTCATCCTGTCCATTTACTCTGTGACTGTTGTCTGGCTTTGAATCTCTCAGATCTGGTTTTCCATTTTAAGGCTTCAACCTGAAACTTGGAATTGAGTTTGGGACAAAACAGATATTTCATGGTGGTGCACGGATGTATTTACATTAAGTCCCAAATGGGTCCTGCAAATTTGCAGATATCAGATAGCAGGGGCCGCGCCTCCATTGTTTTCCTTATCATAAGCAGAGTCCTGGGGAAAAGAATCCTCTCAGAAAAGAGAAAAGAAACAGCTTGAAGTACAAAAGAGAAAGGGGAAGAGAACTTCCCATTCTATGCAAGTGGGTTCCTTCAATTACTGTATTCCTCTCTTGGTTCAGACCTATAAGGACCCCTCAGCCATGGGAGAAAAGGCTCTGTGGGCACCAGCACGTGGCAGGAGGGGATGGTGGGTGGAAGATTATAGGAAGTCTGCTGAGCAGGGCCCCAGAGGCAGCCCTGGGCATTGGTTTCCTCCCACCCTTTGTAGCCATTAGGTGTGGCTCTTGCATGCCACGGATGTGTCCAAGCATCCCAGATAGGTGGGGAGGGGGCAAGAAGGGGAGCCACTGCAGGCCTGCCTGTGGCTATTGTGGTAGGGTTCTGGGTCGCACCTTTAAGAACAAATAGAAATCACATTGTTCTGAATTGCACCTCTGATGCCTCGGCCAAAGGTACATTTTGCCTAATATCATTGCTGTAGTCTGTAGCAAAACCCTTCACTTTATAAAAGAAAAGATAGGAGCCATTTCAAATTGTGAAAATAAAAGATGCCATAGGAAAGTCTGGAGGTCTTGGCTGGTGCCTGTGGTCAGAGACTGGAGGCCAGTCCAGGGGCCTTCCAGTAACACCAAGGAGTGGCCTCAGCCAGTTGCCTTCAACTGCCCCAGGACTTTGTCCTGGTCCCATGCGACGGCTAAACCTCCATGAAGGGAAACAGGGCCAACATTCCTTTCACTCAAAGAAAGAGAAATGGCAGGGTTGCATTCTGTCCCCTGCAAGTGGCATAGCTCAGAGGAAAGGCTGAGGACAAGGCGAAACAGATCTACAAGTTACCTATCTGATGAATCCCAGGAGAGTCCCCAGTTGACATGAAATAATTTCCTTGACCCCTTCATGGGACTTGTGAAGGGGTAGCTCACTTACTCAACTTTCAGCTCTCAAACACCTTACAGGAGGGGGAATACACAGGTGACCAGGTGCAGGGGCCGGGGCAGGTATCTATGGGCACTGGCAGGAGCAAAGTACCGGCCCATGGCAGTATCTACGGGTTGCCCGTGACCTCTGGGGCCCCAGAGTGTGTGTGTTACAGCATGTTCTTTTAGCTTTGCTGTCTGCAGATGGCTTAAGTGTTAAACAGCTCAGTGGAGAGTCAGTATGACAGCCTCCTGCATCTTCACCTGGGTCCTTGTCCAGTGCCCAAAGAGGAAAGAGTTCACACGGACTTCAAGGTTGGTGAATGTAGGGATTTTACTGAGTAATGGAAGTGGCTCTCAGTGGGATGGGGAGCTGGAAAGAAGATGGAGTGGGAAGGTATTTTTTTCCAACTGTCTCCAGCCAACGTCCTCTCCGACGGTAGTCTCCGACGTTCAGCTGCTTCTTCTCCCTCAGTGTTCACATGCTTCTCTTTTCTGTATGTGTTTGTTTATAGTCTAGGGTCTGGGGTTCTTATGGGCACAGGATAGGGGGTGTGGCAGGCCAAAGGGCAACATTCAGGTGGGAAAATAGAGATGTGAAGTTCTCATTTAGGGCTGCAAGTTCAGGCTTGAGGGTGGAACCCTTGCCATGGACTCCATCATTTCCTACCTAGTATTTCCCTGCCTCCTGTCTGTATCACTAAGAGAGTAGATTTCAAGTATCTTAAGCACAAAAGGTGATAATTATGTGATAAGTACATATGTTAATTAGCTTCACATGGTCATTCCACAGTATATACATGTTCCAAAATATCATGTTGTACATGATAAACATATAAAAAATTTGATAATTAAAAAATAAAAATGTTGGCAATTAAAAAATTTTGGTAAATAAAAAATTAACTACAAAAATAGGAATAGATTTATTAAGAGAGATTGACTCCCACAGTTATGGAGGCTAAGAAGTCCCACATTCTGCCATTTGCAAGCTGCAGACCCAGAAAGTTGTTAGTGTAGTTCCAGCGAAAACCTGAAGGGTTGCATCTAGTAATAAGTCTGAAAAGATTGGGAACCTGAGACATGTTGGATTATTAAATAGCACTCTCTTTGTTTCAAAGGTATCATCTCTATCTTTTATCTGCCTCGTTAGTGCTGGGAAAGGCCAGTCCCAGAAGTGGTTGCCTGTTGTCACAGGTTCATGGGTCTGTGACTGAAGGTGTAAAGTAGGTAGCTAGTCAGGCATGAGCGGAGCAGGAGAGAGCTCCCCCGACTCCATCGGGAATGTCAGACGACCATCCAGTGATGGTCAGGCAATTGTCACACTGCTACTCTAAAATAATAATTTGTCACCACCAGCGCCAGGGAAAGGCAGATTCCCATTCTAGAGAAACACCTGATTGGCAGCTTCCCGATGAGAGCTCAGGAGTCAGGCAAGTGGGCGCACACATGCACACAACGAGGCAAAATGGCAGAGTTTAACTGGTATGACTGCGCCCGACACCACCTTTGATTTTTTTATGCAGGTACTTGATATAAACTCCTCAAGCTAAGAGGGACATCAGAGTTCTATCACATAAAAAGATTTAAAAGTGACTTCTAGTGGCCCTGAGACTCTTGGAGGAAAAGGTGCCACTGAACACCTGTTGTAGAGTATACTGTCTTCCTAAAGGAACCCCAAGAGTTGTAAATGGTTTTCTCTCAGATCTTAAATTCTGTACTCATTTAATTTGAGCACCCTGTCATTTATTTTGTCTTTGGGGGCACTAAGGGTTATTTTATACTTAAAAAACACATGACCTTTGAATCTATGATAACTGACAAGACACTGACAAGTCACTGACAAGTCACTCTGCAGCAATAATTGCTTACTGTAACATTCGTCAGTCACTTTTAAAGGTGACTGACAAATGTTACAGTAAGCCTTATTGCAGAGGGTCAAACTCTCAGTTCTATTTTTTTCATTTATTTGCAAGCTTAGGTTCCTAATTTCTTAAGATCTAAATGCTCCACGTTCCACCTGTGTCTCTCCTTTCTCATATGGAAATATTAGGATTTAAAAGCTCCAAATGTTTTCTTGGTCCTCTCTGTTAATGGAATCTGTCCTGAACTCTGTAATCCCATTAAAAACAGAAAGAAAGAAAGAAAGAAAGAAAGAAAGAAAGAAAGAAAGAAAGAAAGAAAGAAAGAAAGAAAGAAAGAAAGAAAGAAAG
>NW_012114544.1:454934-489206 GCF_000951035.1 Colobus angolensis palliatus | reverse complement strand
AAAGAAAGAAAGAAAAAGAAAGAAAGAAAGAAAGAAAGAAAGAAAGAAAGAAAGAAAGAAAGAAAGAAAGAAAGAAAGAAAGAAAAACTGAATTGAAAAGCCATCTAACTTGGTCTCTAAATTGTTACATTCTCAGCTGGTTATTTTAAATGGGATTTTGAATTTTTTCATAAATTCATTTACATATTTTCTTTTAAAATTCTGTAACAAATTTTCAGCTTTTATGTTATCTTGTCATCCATGTGTAATCTTTCTCTGTGTCTCATCTAACTGACACAACCAAAGTCCTTCCTTAAAAAGTTTACATTTTTGGCAGGGTACAGTGGCTCATGCCTCCCAACACTTTGAGAAGCCGAGGAGGGTGGAACACTTGAGGTCAGGAGTTCAAGATTAGCCTGGCCAACATGGTGAAAACCCATCTCTACTAAAAATATAAAACTTAGCCAGGTGTGGTGGTGTACACCTGTAGTCCCAGCTACTTGGGAGGCTGAGGCAGGAGAATCACTTGAACCCAGGAGGCAGAGGTTGCAGTGAGCCAAGATTGTGTCACTGGACTCCAGCCTGCACAACAGAACAAAACTCGATCCCCCCAACACCCCCCAAAAAAGTTTACTTTTCTTTTTTTCCCTGTTTTGATATTTTCTACCCTGTTTTCTCTAGAACTCAAGAAGAGTTTTAGCCATGTGGGACAGATAAACTGAAACTTGTTCCATTTACAAAGACAGTTTAAATCTAACCACCCTTTTAAATTAGTGAGTTTTACCTGTCTCATTACTAAAATTTTAAAATCGAACCTATAAAATCTTTTTTTATATCTGTGTATATTTTTATGTATACATGTGTACGTGTCTGTTTTTGTATATTGTCCACATGGTACTCAACTGACATAAAATAAATAAATAAATGCTCGTAAATTAAATATATAAACCCAAATGCTTTCTGGGTTCATGTGATTTTAGTAATCTTTGGTAAATAATAATAATATTGGGTTAAATATAAGTAACTAAAACAACTAAAATATTTTTAAAATGTACACTAAGTGTTCAAAACATCAATTTATTTTTATTAAAATCATAACTGTCTAAAATATTTAAATTTTTTTCAAAATAGATGAATAAAAAACATAAATAAAAAAACTTTTTGTAAAGTGAAGAAAAGTCTTGTGTGGTTAAACTGACTAAAGTTTATTATGAGCATTAAATTTAAGCTTTAATATCAGAATACAAATCTAGAATGTAGTCCTCTTTAAAACAAATTTATTTTATAGTATTAATAAAAATAATAAAAAATTTGTTTACATTTTAAGTAAGCTACAAAAAAGAAGGGAGAGAAAAGAAAACAGGTTTTACATGTTACATTGTCTTTATAAAGACTTATTTTTTGGAAACAGTATCTTGCTCTGTCACCCAGGCTGGAGTATGGTGGCACAACCTTAACTCACTGCAACCTCATCTTCCTGGTCTCAAGTGATCCTCCCACCTCAGCTTCCTGAGTAGCTGGGAATACAGGCACGTATCACCACATTCAGCTAATTTTTGGTACTTTTTTTTGGTAGAGACAGAATTTCTCCATGTTGCCTAGGCTGATTTCAAACTCCTGGATCAAATGATTCACCCACCTCAACCTCTCAAAGTGCTGGAATTACAAGTGTGAGCCACGGCGCCTGGCCTGTTAAGACTTTTGTTTAAATAAATATTATTTTATAATAATATGTGAAATGATTTTGATCAAATGTTTTGAAATTTAATTTTTGGCAAACTTTCCAAAATCAAAATTAAGTCTTTTTGATCTTGAATTAACTTTTGGATACTTCAGAAGGGCTCCTGAAAGTTCAAAAGAGAGACATTAAACAAATTATATGAAATTTTATAATGTTTATGATGGAAGCACTAGGCTGATACAAACTACCCAATACTCTATGTATGCTAATATTGAAACACACCATACACACCATGCCAAACCTTAGCTGAGGCCTGAGAATCTGGTAAAGCCAGCTAAAATTCTCCACCTTTCTTTTATAATAGATTGTATTCGGTTATTTTTATTTATATTTGACAAGAGTAAACACTTAATTTTTATCCTGTTTGATAATCCTAATGTTTTAAATAAAATATTTTTGCCATTTACACTTAATATGACCTCTTATAGGCTTGAGTTTATATCTATCATTTAATCTTTTGGGTTTTTTTTTTTCTTTTTGGAATAATGTGTTAACCTGTTTCATAGTCCTTTGTTCTCTCTTCCTTTTTTTTTTTTTAAATTGAGTAGATAATTCTATCATTCCACTTTGACATACGTCGTACGCATATCTTCTCCTGGTTACCTAGAGCAGGATTTTTCAACTTTGGCAATATTGACATTTTGAGCCAATTTCTTTTTGTCATGGATGTGGTCCTGTGCATTGTAAGATGTTTAGTGGTGTGTTTAATGTCTATTCACTACATGCCAGTAGCCCTTTGCTTTCCAACGGTAAGAAACCAAAATATCTCTTGATATTGCCAAATGTCCTCTGAGATATCAAATCTCCTCTTATTAAGAACTATTTCAGCTGGGTGCAGTGGCTCACACCTGTAATCCCAGCACTCTGGGAGGCCAAGGTGGGTGGATCACTTGAGGTCAGGAGTTCGAGACCAGTCTGGTCAACATGGTGAAACCCTGTCTCTACTAAAAATACAAAAATTAGCCAGACATGGTGGCACATTCCGATAGTCCTAGATACTTGGGTGGATGAGGTAATAAAATCACTTGAACCCAGGAGGTGGAGGTTGCAGTGAGCCGAGATCGCACCACTGCACTGCAGCCTGGGTGCCAGAGTGAGACTGTCTTTAAAAAAAAGAGGCTCTAGACTTCCCTAGAGACTAAAACATGTATTTATTTTGACTTAATATGATTTAATATAAAAGGATCTAATATAAATATAATATGATTTAATATATTCTATGGTTGATCCTTGCACAATATGGGGGTTGGGATTCTGAGCCTTCATGCAGTAGAAAGTGTGTATAACTTTTGACTCCCCAGAAACTTACCTATTAATAGCCTACTGTTGACCAGAAGCCTTACCAATAACATAAACAGTCAGTTCACACATTTTAAAAATATTATATGTATGATATACTGTATTCTTACAATACAGTAAAGAAAGACAATGTTACTAAGAAAACCATAAGGAAGACAGAATGCATTTACAGTACTGTGCTGTGTTTACGAATACTACAAGTTTGAGTCATCTGTTTGTAAGATGAATTATCTGTATCAAATGGTGAGCAACTGCAACTGTGGATCTAATCTACATACCAAGCTACTCAACCTTTTCTTCCTTCCTTCCTTCTTTCCTACTTTCCTTCCTCCCTTCCTTCCTTCCTTCCTTCCTTCCTTCCTTCCTTCCTTCCTTCCTTCCTTCCTTCCTTCCTTTCTCTCTCTCTCTTTTTTTTTCTTTTTTCTTTTGAGATGGAGTCTCGCTTTGTCATCCAGGCTGGAGTGCAATGGTGCTATCTCAGCTCACTGCAGCCTCCACCTGCCGGGTTCAAGTGATTCTCCTGCCTCAGCCTCCCTAGTAGCTGGGATTATAGGAACGCACCACCACACCTGGCTAATTTTTGTATTTTTAGTAGAGACAGGGTTCCACCATTCTTTCTTTCTTTCTTTTTAGACAGGGCCCTGCTCTGCTGCCCAGGCTGGAGGGCAGTGATGCAATCATAGTTCTCCACAACCCTGACCTCCTCTCATTTTAGCCTCCTTAGTAGGTGGGACTACAAGTGCCAGGCACTGCACCCACCTAATATTTTACCATTATTATTATTTTTGTAGAGACAAAGCCTCCCTATGTTGCTCAGGCTGGTCTTGAACTCCTGGGCTCAAGTGAACCTCCTGATCTGGCCTCCCAAAGTGCTGAGATTATAGGTATGAGCCACCACACCCAGCCTTGACTTTAAAATCCAGCCTTTAATGTCATGGATTTTCTTTACTTCTTGTGTGCATTCCCAGTGTCACTGGTGGCACTTTGTATGGGTCTTCTGGTGTTGCTCAAGGTTTATGCTATTGCACTAAACATGATGAAAATTATGTGAGAACCACAAGAGACCACCTTGTACTGCAACACACAATTTACTAAAGAGATAAACCGCTCATGTGGAGATGATTTTTCATGGCATATAAGCAGATAATCATAACACTTAAGTTCAATGCAATAGCAACAGGAAGTGACTACAAAATTCTAACAGTAGTGAAATGTGTATTACAGTTAATTTTATGCAGTTATGGTTTAATATTGCATTTTTTCATTTGCTTACATTTCTCTCAACTGTGAATGATGCTATATATGGTCTGTATTTGCATGCATATGTTTTGATAAATTTTAGCTTTAAAGAATAGATTCATGTATATTTTATGGTACTAAGTGATAAAATTGACTATTATCCACATATATTTTATGTATTCATTAATTACCTAACATTTTCTTAATTTTTTTGATATTTCTAGGCTATGTGGTTCACCTGCTAGTTTTTTCAATTTTTCATGAATCTCCAAAAATTTCCCAATGCACTTATTTTAGAAACTATTTATAAGTGGGCCTATGCAGTTGAAACCTATGTAGCTCAAGGATCAACTATAATATCAAATCCTAGCGTGTACTAACACCTTAGGATATTTTATATAATTCTATTTATCCCCTGCCTTTATTTTATTTTATGTATTATAATACTGTATATATTCTAATACCCAAGACAGTTTTACCACTGATTTTGGTGGGTAACACATATATGAAGTTTATATTTATCCTCATTCTTCATGCATAGGATTTTTTCCATTTTGCCTAAATAATTTTATTTAGTATTTCTTTTAAAGCAAGTTGGCTGGCGAAAATTTTCTTAGTTTTGTTTTATCTGAAAAGAATGTTATTTTAGAGTTGTTTTTGAATTATATTTGCATTTGGTAAAAATTCTGAATTAGGAATGAACTTTTTTCCAGCATTTAAAGTGCACTTGTTTGTTTCCTGGCTTTCAAATCTTCAGTTGTAAAGCAAATCCTCAGTCTCAAATTAGGTTCTTTCATGTGATACGTCTTTTTCTCACATACAAACGCACGCACTCACACAGACACACATATAATTTTGGTGTTCAGTTTTATGATTATGTTCATTGATGAAACATCCTTTTCAGTCAGTCACCTTATTTTGTGTCCACAGAACTTTTGAAATTCTAACTCGATGTCTTTATTAGTCTTAGACATTTTTCAGCATATCTTCACTATTTCTGCTTTTCTCTTCTCTCCTCTCTCGTCATAAAACTGTTAAATTTATTTTTACAGTGTAATGTTTCTATTGTGCTCTTTTTTTCACACTTTTTTCTCTTTGCTTGAGGCTGAATGTTCTCTATTAACCTTTCTTCTAGTTCACTAATCCCGTCTTCTACTTTGTCTAATCTGCTGTTAAATTCATCTATTGAATTCTTACTTTCAGCTTTTATATTTCAGTTCTAGATTTCCTATTGACTACTGTAAAATAAAACCTCCCATATTTCTGGTGAAAATAAACAAATTTTCACTTATTTTTTCATATGTTCTTTTATTTCCTGAATATATTATTCATTGCAGTTTCATAGTTCTTTTGTGATTCGTCTAGGAGCTGTGTCATCTATGGGTCTGTTTCCATTTTTCAATTTTTTCTTCTCCCTTTTCAGTAACTAAAAGCAATACAAGCTATATAAAAAATTGTACAGGTTGTCTATGATTTTTTTTTCTTCCAAGGAGAATTTATTCCTTTTTTATTTTTTAGGAAAATAGAATGGGACTGTTAGCCTAAAACTAATCAGGGAAGGAGCTAAATTGGTTTGCATATTTAGTAAGGCTAGGCTTAAATATTAGAAAGAATGCATTTCCTCTTGTTGTTCTCCAAAGGCATGGCCTTGGAAGAATTCCAAATGAGAATATATGGTCTTTACCTGTGTCTTCCCTTGTCTGGAATCTGAACTCCTACCAAATCTCCTCAGATCAATGGTATAGCTTATCAGCTGTGATTTTTAGTAACTTGTTGCATGGCTCTTAGCTTCCTGTGCATTGGAGCTTTAGAGATTTGCAAATGTATTTGTGGGAAAATATTTGGTTTAGTACTCTGATTTTATTTTGTTAAGATCTTGCAACTTCATGTATTTAATTTTTATTTTTCTAGTCACATGACACTCTCATAGGTACTGCTGATATCTCCATCAAATAGAAGTAGCCTTTTATCATATAATTTGCCATTATTTTCAACCTCTGACCTATACCTAGATAAAGGACATATAAAGAAAAATCAGTATTGGCGGAGTACTGGCTCATATCTTTACAGTTCCTCTTTCCTAATATTTTGCTTCTCATGTGCTATTTAACCTGATGATGTTTCAGTGTTTTTAAACACATATTTTTAATTTTATTTTAGATGGATTTTCTCCTTGTTCTTCATGGAGGTGTTAGCCTGGTACAACTATTCTGTAATATTTGGAAGCAGCAATCGAGACCTGCTATTTTATTTGCCATCCCTCATATGGAAAGATAAAGTCCATATTTGATTGTATATGAAGAATTATGTAACCTTAAGAGAGAGTACTTTAGAGTTATATGTTGAGGCAGAAATCTTCCCTGTGCTGAAGAAGTGATAGTCTCGAATTGTCTGCTAGTCACATTTTTTTTTTTTCTTGAGGGAAGCACCCCCATGGAATTTTTTTTTTCGTAAAGTGAATATATATTTTAAATTAAGTGTATACATTAAACTAGTTCTGCAACAAATGAGCAGGAATTAGTGGATAAAGCAAGACATTTCAGATAGTAACCAATCAACCTAACAAAATCATTTTACCTTAGGGATTACAACATGATAAAGAGGAGAGAAAAGATACTAGAATAGTAAGCATTAGATCACAGTTGGAGCACTAGGCCTGTTGTGTAATTTTTTTAGGTCCCATCAACTCAATTTAACCAGAAACTGGATACGCTGTGCTACTGCTTCTGGCTGTTGTTATTGGTACTGTTCTTCTTCTGTATAACAGCTTTATTGAGATAAAATGTACACATCACAAAAGTTGTGGTGGTTAATATTGACTGTCAACTCGATTGGATTGAAGGATGCAAAGTATTGTTCTTGGGTGTGTCTGTGAGGGTGTTGCCAAAGGATATTAACATTTGAGTCAGTGGGCTGGAAGAGGCAGACCCACCCTCAATCTGGGTAGACACCATCTAATCAGCTGCCAGCATGGCTAGAATAAAAACAGGCAGAGGAATATGGAAGAAGAAGACTAGCTGAATCTTCTGGCCTGCATCTTTCTCCCGTGCTAGACGCTTCCTGCCCTCTAACATCAGATTCCAAGTTCTTCAGCTTTTGGATCTGGGACCTATACCCGTGGTTTGCCAGGGGCTCCTGGACCTTTGGCCACACACTGAAGGCTGCACTGTTGGCTTCCCTACTTTTGAGGTTTCCGGACTCAGACTGGCTTCCTTGCTCTCGTCAGCTTGTAGATGGCCTATTGTGTGACTTCACCTTGTGATCATGTAAGTCTATGCTCCTTAATAAACTCCCTTTCATATTTACATCTATTCTATTATGCCTGTCCTTCTAGAGAACACTGACTAATACAAAAGTCATGCTTTTAAGGTGTACAACTTATCAGTTTTTAGTGTATTTAGTTATGCAACCATTACCACTAATTTTAGAACATTTCACCATCCCCCTCAAATTTTATTTATCATCGTTTTATTTTAAATTTTCTGTATATACAAATGTTGCTTTAATTTTGTTAGCACTTATTTCTTTTTAGCACCTGTCCACTACTATTCTGAAACTTAGGTCCAAGGGCCTGAAAAAGTTAGTATACTGGAGCTTGTATATTTGCAATTATATATTTTACAGTATACATTCTGAACACACAAATAATATGTATTTTAAGTCCTGACTATTTAATACTGTGCAATCCAGGAACAATTTGCAATCTTGTTTCGGATTTTAACTGTTTGATTATAGCATATTTTTTAGGCATAGCATCAGAATTGATCCTCTAGATTGAAAATCAGCCTGGGAATTTAATTTGTATGAATTATTTCTATTTGATGAGTACATGGATCCCACATTACAATATTGTGTGGACTCATGACTTCTATCAACATTTTTATGTTCACAGAGTTTACAAAAACTTGATTGAAAAGAGGAGAGAATGGAACATGGTATGATGACAACAAAGAGAAAAGGTAGAGTTGAAAACGAAGATGCTAAGCTGTGGGGCTCCCTATTTATGAATTTAGAATGAAATCCGTTTAACGCCTTGATCTCAACCTTAGCAGTTAAATGTTCTTTCCATTTTTGTTGCCTTCAAATTCAAAGGATTTTTCTACCTCAAAATAACAATAACAGTTCCTTTTAAAAATATCTTTAAGTTTCGGCCAGGCGCGGTGGCTCAAGCCTGTAATCCCAGCACTTTGGGAGGCCGAGACGGATGGATCACAAGGTCAGGAGATCAAGACCATCCTGGCTAACACGGTGAAACCCCGTCTCTACTAAAAAATACAAAAAACTAGCCGGGCGAGGTGGCGGGCGCCTGTAGTCCCAGCTACTCGGGAGGCTGAGGCAGGAGCATGGCGTCAACCTGGGAGGCAGAGTTTGCAGTGAGCTGAGATCCGGCCACTGCGCTCCAGCCTGGGCGATAGAGCCAGACTCTGTCTCAAAAAAAAAAAAAAAAAAAGAAAAAAAAATGTATCTTTAAGTTTCTATATTAGTGTCACAGATAAACCTAACAATGTATCAGTGTGGAAACTGATTTGATGAAATGAGACCCACCTGAGAAAAATTTGAGATGTTCAATTCATATTTTTAATATTTTTAAAACATATATCCAAACTTGTTAAAAGGCAAGTCATTTCAAATAAATAATGTTCAATCCCGTTTCGAGCTATTATATATATCCGTTTCCACTGTTTAAACATTCTACTGCCTAAAACTCCCCCCCCCTCTTTTTAAACTAAGGATAACTGTTCCTTCAAGGCTCACTTCAAAATTGAATGAGGCCTTTCCTTCCCGTCCAACTGAACCACTAATATGTTTGTTCTAGGAATATCTCAATCAGTTTTTAAAAAAATAATCATTGACATGAGAAATAATTCTCTTGGTGGTTTTTCTTCTTTTTTTAAAAATATATGTTCTGCCTTTCAAATTAGATTATAAGCTCACTTTACATTAAAACATTTGTTTGTGTTTTAGTATCCCAGCCTATGTAATAGTATCAATGAATTTTTATTTATGGCAAGAGCTTAATTTAAAATGAAAATTGATAATATTAAGAAATATGTTCAAAGATTGCAAATTTAATAATTAACCTCAAGCAAGAGTCATAACAATATTTAGATAAAAATTTTTCTTGGGGACTCCTAATTGTCTTAATTTTTTTTTCCTCAGGAGAAGTCCCAGATAGCACTGTATAGGCTCATCATGTATACTAACATTATCAATGTTCACATTTATGTCAAAAATATCTATGATTAAAACATACTAACTTTATGAAAAGTTTACCCTGGATAAGAAAATTTAGTATTTGTAATCATTTATACTCTTCTGTATACTTAATTGTAAAAGGTATATCCAGTTAAAGGAAAGCACAATAATTTTCTTCTAAAGAATGAAACTAATCATTCTACTATTTTAATTGATTTTCTAAATCCCTTGCCCTCTTACGAGCCAAGATTAGTCTGTACAGTATGCAGACATTGACTCTGCTTTGAAGACTGAGGTGGAATTAATTTCGCATATACCATATAAGGTACTTAGAGTCAGAAAGAAAGAAAAGTAAAATATATTTGATAAATTGAAATTTTAAAATTTCAAATACATTCACATTCAAATTAAGTGACCAGAGGAAATGATATTTGTAGGATTACAGACCCTAAAATGTATACCCAGAAGAAAATTGGATCAGAATGAAGGCAGTTTGAGTTTAAAAATGTAGGAAGATTCCACAATGATTAGAATGAGTACTGTGAGTATTTGATTTTGTTCTAATTAAGAAGATACTGATAAGGAAGAATATCTCTCAAACAAGTTAATTGAATAAATATTATATCTTTTTCCATAATAAATTCAGAGATTTCAAATAAAGTTTAATATTGATATAGATCCAAATTCATGTATTATGTCCCCATCTGGAGCACTTTGCATTTCAGTCTCTGAATTCATTGTCATCTTTTTGTAGCATATTTTCAGAGTTGTCATTCATGATCATTTTTCAAGGTAGTCATTGCATAATATTTTAATTTTATGACAATTTTATAAAGACTTGTGGATTGTAATGAGAATATAAAAAGTAACATGGACTGGTGAGAAAGTGAAGTACAAATGCTTGTGTTTACATTTTTATGATATAGAAATTACAGTAAAATTATATAGCAATTTCTGTAAAAAAGAATTTGGCTCCCAATACTTACATTAAAACCAGGTAAAGGAAACACCTTCAGATCATAATTATTTAAGATAAAGGGTCTGGGTCTGCAGATTAATTTCAACATAAGAAAATGAAGTGACAGCTGAGGATCTTTCATGACACACTGATGCTCTGCTGAAGGAAGTATGCATAGTCAGTAAAAGGATGAGGTGGACCAGAAAAGCTCCTCTGTCGGTTTCTTAGTTATAGAATTAAGAAAAATGTATGTGTGTGTATATACGTGTGTGTATACACATATGTTTTATGTAAAATATGTATTTTAGAAGATGGAAAATTTATTAATTAACATCAAGCAAGAGCCATAACAATATTTAGATAAAAATCTTCCCTGTGGGTCTTCTAATTGTCTTGAATTTTTTCAAAACAAGTGTGTATATGTGTGTGTCTGTAATATACATCACATATACACAATATATAAATATATAATACAATTATATAATTGCAATATGTATAATTATATATTATAATTATACTTATATATGTGTATATATGTATATAATTATGTTATAGAATTATATTACATAATTATGTTATATAGTTATATAATTATATACACACATATACACATGCACACACATGTATAATTAACAACCTATTTCAAGGGTCGGATTATGACATGAAGACTCAGAGTAGACAGCAATAGTAAGATACAACAACTCGCCATGTCTTGTTTACTTCTATATTCCTAGTGACTAGAATACTGCCTGATACATAATAGAGAATTAATAAATACTTTTGAATATTTAAATTTTTGAATGCAGATTACCAACAGAATGATGATTAAAGTTACTTTATGTGTTTTTTTTTTTTTCTGAGACGGAGTCTCGCCCTGTCGCCGGGGCTGGAGTGCAGTGGCCGGATCTCAGCTCACTGCAAGCTCCGCCTCCCGGGTTCACGCCATTCTCCTGCCTCAGCCTCCCGAGTAGCTGGGACTACAGGCGCCCGCCACCTCGCCTGGCTAGTTTTTTTTGTATTTTTAGTAGAGACGGGGTTTCACCGTGTTAGCCAGGATGGTCTCGATCTCCTGACCTCGTGATCCGCCCGTCTCGGCCTCCCAAAGTGCTGGGATTACAGGCTTGAGCCACCACGCCCGGCCTACTTTATGTTTTTAATTAACTCAATACATGCACTACTACTGCTAGTATTTGAAAAACAGGAACAAAACTTTACAAAAAGCACTGTAATTTATTTATAATTATTTATCTGCTAGCTGTTTAAGTGCTATGAAACATGTTAAACTGCATTTCTTAATCTTTAGGAACTTAAAGAAAGGTAGAGAGGAGTAAAAATGTAAGACCTCCTAACTGGATGCAAATCCACACTGATGTTTTCTGGAAGTGAGGTTAAACGGATAAAGCTGAATAAAGTGAATCCTAATCATCTCAGTGAGTTTTGACTCAATTCAGAGCAAAAAAAGAAGATATTTTTTATTTTTGTTCTTGAAGATAATAATGCTATGACAATAATGAGTATCAGATTTAGGCCAACAGCATACTTCCTCTAGATTAAAAAATTAAAAGCCTCAAGTTCATTCTGCAGTTCAGAGATGTTTCAATGAAATCGAACCAGGTGCTTAGGAGTAGAAAACATAATAAATATATGAAAAATATATGATAGAAAGAATAATAAGCCTGCTGATGACAAGTAAAGTATAAGGATGGGGAGCACAGGAGTCAAAGAGTGACTGTCTTTTTCAAGTTTATCTCTATGACAATAATAGAAGAAAGTAATGAGCAACAGAATCTAGTTTAGCAAAAAAAGATGAGGTTGAATTTAATTTTACATATGCGAAGTTGATTTAATAGTTGAGCCTTCAAGTGTACATATCCCAAATTAGGAGGGAGTAAATATTTGGAATCCATCATCTTGAAAAGGAATTATGCAATAGATGCCTCTTCTGCAAGAAAACAATCAGCAAAGTGAAGAGACAACCCACAGGATGGGAAAAATCTTTGGAAACTACCCATCTGACAAGGAATTGATACTAGAATATCCAAGGAGCATTAACAACACAATAGCAAAAAGCCAAATAATCCGTGTAAAACACGGGCAAATGATCTGAATAGACATTTCTCAAAAGAAGACATACAAATGGCAAACAGGTATATGAAAAAGTGCTCAACATCACTAATCATTAGAAAAATGCAAATCAAAAGCACAATTGGATATCATCTCACCCCAGTTGGAATGGCTTTTATCATAAAGGAGACCATAGATGCCAGTGAGGATGTGGAGAAAGGGGAATCCTTGTACACTACTGTGGGAATGTAAATAAGTATAGCCACTGTGGAGAACAGTATGGCAGGTCCTCAAAAACTAAAAATAGAACTACCATATAATCCAGCTATTTCACTATTGAGGATATATCACAAAGAAAAGAAATCAATATATTTAAAAGATATCTGGCTCCCATGTTTATTGCAGCATCATTTATTCACAATAACCAAGATACAGAATCAACCTAAGTGCCCATCAATGCATGAATAGAAAGAAAATTTGGTATATCTACACAGTGGAATATTGGGCCATTAAAAGAATAAAATCCTATTATTTGCGCCAATGGATTGACCTGAAGGTTATAATATTAAATGAAATAATCCAAACACGGAAAGACAAATATGGCATTCTCTCACTCATATGTGGTAGCTAAAAAAAAATGATCTTATGGAGATAAGAGAGTAGAATGACAGTTGCCAGAGGACAAGAATTGCAGTGGGGACAGGGAATAAAGGGAAATTGATAATAAGTAAAAATACACAGTTTGATAGAAGAAATAAGACCTAGTGTTTGATAGATCAGTAGGGTGACTATAGTTTACAATAATCTATTGTATATTTAACAATAGCTAGAAGAGAATAATTCAAATGTTTCCAGCATAGAAAAAAGATAAATGTTTAATGTGATGGATATCCTAAGTACATGGATTTTTTCCTTTACATATTGTGTAAATGTATTAAATAATCACGTGTACCCAGAAAACAAGCAAGTGAACCAACTGTATAATGAGAAATACATAAAATGCAATGATGATTAAAGGAAAATCCTTAACTCCAAAATATAATTATACTTAGAACCACTGCAGTTAAAAATCATGGTTCAAATTAGGTATAGAGTAAAAGCAAAGTGTTATCAACATTTATTTCAGCAATTGCCTCAATTTTCATGTAATTCTTCTACATCTTGTATATCGTAAGTTTTGGAACAATAAAAATAGCCTAGATTAAGAGCTAGTCTGGTAAATATTTGGTTTGCAAACTAATTTGCTTTTTTGGTATCTCTGCTTCAGCTGTACTGTCTAGGCCAAGAACACAAACATTATAATCACCACTTTAAACTTTAAATTGAAAACATTTTATTGGTTGACTAAACTTACCATCCATTAGGAATGTCCACATCTGGTCAGATGGAGAGTTCACTGTTTGCATTCCCCAATACTCACTGCTGTGTTAAGATACTTCGCTGGCTAGTTTACAAAGATTTGCTTTTTTTATTGCTACTCAATGTACAGACTTCTATAGCATATACCTCCCTGAAGCAGTTTCTTTCTCATACCATCTGGTAATGAGAGGATCATTTACAGTACATAAAACCATGGCATCTGGAGAGGAAAACTCATCTGATAACATCAGGTCCACTACCAGGAATGACCACATTTCTATTTTATTTGGGGGAAATTATTTAATGCTAAAACAAGATTTAAAAGAACCAGTATTAAGTAAAAACATGATGAAATCACAGCAATCACATTTTTAATGGTTTCATCCATATAAACATTTTTAGGAAAAAATATCCAAATAAATAAAGTATTTGTATAGTTTTAGTGAGATATAAGGCAAACATTTGAAGAATGAAGGAAGTGAATTTGAAATGAATGTCAACATTATTCTTCAAAATAAATTTGGAGGTTGTGACAAGACCTCCATCCCCACATATGTAGCTTTTTGTCATGTCTATATGAAAGCTGAACAGCAGTTCAAGACACCAGAGCCCTTGAATGTGATGGTGGTGGCCAGCTGTGAAAGGACTTGGTAATTATGTATTCTAGAGAGGAATAAGAGATGCACTCATTCACTCAGGTCCCTATCTCTGTACTTACTGTGTGCCAGGCATTATTCTAGGCACTGAGGAGACAGTGCTGAATGATATCGGAATGGTACATGCCCTCTAAGGGCTTACATTCCAGTGAAGGAGGAACAAAATGATGTAAATAATGTAGATGCTGCAAAAGAAATTAAACAGAATGAGTTGAGTAGTGACATGATGGGGAGTAATGGCATGGTCGAGGTGAGATGGCTACTGATAACTGGTTGGTCCAAGGAAAGCCTCCATTAGAAAGTAAATTTAAGATGGCATCTGATTGAATAATAGGAGACAACACTGCGGATAACTTGGCAAAGGTTTTTGGAAGCAAAGACACTGAGCCCTGGTTAAGGAAAAGACTAAAAAGTACCGAGGAAAAGAAATGGAGTAAAGGAAGATTGTTGTGAAATCAGACTGTTGGACTAAAGAAAGGAAGGGTGTATTACCAGGACAGAGTTGACAATTTATGAAGGAACTTTTCTGTCACTTTAAAAAACAACCTAGTTTTTGTGACTTGTAATTTTTTCATTTTTACTGATTGGGAAGAAACTTCTAGTATTTAGTGAGCAAAGGCCACGGAGGCAGTGCATAGAACACTCCTGCATATCAAAGAATTTCTTCATGGAACACACAAATTATAAATATCCTGTGGACAAAACTTATCTCAATTCTAGGTGTCTGTACATCTAATTATTATATTACTGAAAACAAAATTTTCAGGAACTTTCACAAAGAGGTTAACAATTTAGGAGAAAATCAATATGTAGATGAAAGATTAATTATAATAAAAGTAATTTATTGATCCTACTAAGCATTAGAATTTATCCATTCAGCACATCATATCTAGTCAATCAGTAAGTATATAATTTTGAGGCCACAGTACTAACAGTAAAGAAGCTGGGAATAATGTTGCTGATTTATTATATATCTCTATTTATACATTTATATGTATGTCTGTATCTATATGCAATTTATGGTATATATTCAGTTTAACATATTAACACCTTTGCTGACAACAAGAGCTAGGTATTTCACACCTTCATTTTTTTCACTTTTATAGTCAATAATATGTAATTTTGGCAAGGCCTGTTTTTATTTTGCCCTTTTTCTCATCTTAGACAAGTAAGTCTAATTTATTATTACTTATCCAACTAAATGTTTATGATTCAATGCCCACTTACCTTTGCTTTTCATTTTCCTTTCTTTCCATGAAGACTAACTTCTAGGCATCTTAACTTAGGTAAAAAAAATATTCACTGTAAACTGGCGAAAGCATCTGTTCAATTCAACATTTTAGGATGACCATGCCGTAAGATTCACAAAGGTTTACTTTATCTCTGAATTTCATTTTACGATAGTAAAGGGGAAAATGTCAATTTATTTGTTAGTTGAAAGGTGCTTGTGTCTGATGGAAATGAAAAATTACAGAACAGAAACGTCTATTTTAGACAATGCATTTTGGACTTGTTTTTATGCAGCTGTAGTCAAATTCCAAAGTCATTAGACCTTTAGCTCATGTTAATAAAAGTCCTTTTAAAAAGTGCTTGATTCACGCTGGAAAATTGTTAAAATTAGATCAAAGACCTTTCGCAAGTTTTTATACATGATACGAGAAACTTTATTCCTCATATGATTAATTTTATCTCGTTCATGTAAATATTGAGAGAAAATAAAGAAGAGTTGCTTTTTTTATATTATCTTGTAGACCTTTTGTATATGGAGTTCTTAATTTTTTATACCAATTATTCTTTTCAATTACCCAGATATAAAGTTCTTGGTACAGATTAGAGATGAAATTTTCTAATTTATTTGTGCATAATCTTAAATAATAGCTTACAAACATAAGCAATTCATTAGATTTCCTCATGCTGTGTGTGGTTTATATTTCTGGTCAATGGAAAGCTCTATTTGGGCACGTATAAATGTAGCCCACACAATGGAAGTTAAATCCAAAATACTACAGATTATTCAATACCGTTTTCCACAGTCAGATGAGTTTCCACACATCTCAACAGTGTGGGAAATTTACCAAGTCAAAGGCAGTCCAGAAGTGATATTTTTCTCCCCTGCCAACAGCCAGATAAAGTTCTAAAACCCTTTCTTTGTATCAGTATACCACAATATGAATAGCTTGTATAGGCATAATTTTCACAGACATCAGACATTTTGGAGAACACAGTTTTCTTTTTTATTGCAAGAATCTGGAGAATTAAGAATTATTATTAAGACTATATATAATAATAATTATTAAGAGTAATAGCAGCTAAAATGTACATACAAGTATTTAATGAATATTCATTTTAACATACCTTCTGTTGTGCAAAATATATGGGATGTTGTACAGAGAGTAAAGAATGGATGCACAGTGAGAAAAATGAGCAGTGAGAAACTGACTAGTGCCAGGACACGAGAGCAGGCATAAATAAATGTATTGATGATTGCACAATAAGGTTGGATTGCCATTGAAATAGAATGTATAGGATGTATCAACACTGTATCTGATATGTAGTCACATGTCATATGATTTAATACATGCCCTCTCCTTCGTGCACTATTTACTAACTTGCACATATTTTCATTGACAATTATGACTATAAAAAGTGTCTCATATAACTATCTTATCATTGGATCACAGAGTACATAGAATAGTTAAGAACCAAGAACCTGACTGATAAATCAATAAAAGGTTTCATAATCATTTATTGAATTCTTATTGCATATATGCAATTTTCTAACAGTCATGTGATACAGATAATAATTTATCTGATTTACTTTTAATGAAACTGATGAATTAAGAATCACACGATTGTAACTAATGCTAGGTTCGAGATAACCTAATCTGATTCCAAAATTCACAAGCTTCACTATAGTATCCTGCCTCCAGAAAACTAAATTCAAGTTTCTATTCCATTAATCCTTGCTAGAGACATTACATTTATTAAATTAATATATCTATGTGACAGTTTTCTTTTTTATAACCATTAAATGCTAATTACAAAGATTGTGCTTGACATACAGTGTTCAGCAAGTCTTAACTATTTCCTATTTGTCAATCAATAATTTAGAAAAGGTCTACTGAACATTTTCAAGTGTTCTGGTGACACATTCTTAAATGGGTACCGTCCCAGATACAGGCCAGCCAATCCCCACACACTCACTTAAATTAAAAACTAGCAATAATGTCCTCAATAGTAATTGCTAACAATTCTAGTGAGATTTTAACTATATTCTGATTAGGATGGCCAACTAAGTTACACAGTAGAAAAAATCAGTCTGAAAACCATGTTTCTCTGAGATCTTAAGTGCACATTAGGACAATAGCAGAAAAAGTTTTGTGAAAAATGTGATCGATCTTGAAATTCATTTTATTCAGTTTGGCTACTCTGTCATCCTCACATGAAATGACTTCATCATTGCCATAACCAAAGCTTGACAATGTATTTAGTTCATTTGTTTCATACTTTCTCTTCAAAATTGATAAATATTTTCAATGACAACATAGGTTAAAGAAATAGACATCAAGTTTAACCTTATGGTAATATGACACTATAAAACTCACCCTAAAATAACATGGGGTCTGTCAGACAAATCCCGGTTTTTTAAACCTTTATTGGATCACTTTACCTCGCATGTTAAGTTACTCTGGTAGAAGAAACATCATTGTCATTAGAGATTTAGAAATACTTAAACAGAAAAAAATACATAAATTGTGCGAGTGGCTTTAAATCTTTAACTCCCAGATCTGTTTGAAAACGTGTGTGAATCAAAACATGTTACTTTAGGGCAATAGCATGCTGATTCTCCAAAGCATAGGAGAAATGAAGAAAACTAGAAATAGGGAAAGCTTAGAATGCAAGGAATTCTCTTACTTTGGGATTAGTTATCAGCTCTTGTGTTAGGGTTCTCTAGAGAGACGGGACTAATAGGATAAATGTATGTAAGCAAGGGAGTTTATTAAGGAGTATTGACTCACATGATCACAAGGTGAAGTCCCACAGTAGGCTGTCTGCAAGCTGAGAAGAGCAAGGAAGACAATCTGAGTTCCAAAACCTCAAAAGTAGGGAAGTTGACAGTGCAGTCTTCAGTCTGTGGTCAAAGGCCCAAGAGCCCGTCGCAAACCACTGGTGTAGGTCCAGGACTCCAAAAGCTGAAGAACTTGAAGTCCAAGGTTCGACTGCAGGAAGCATCCTGCATGGGAGAAAGATGGACGCCAGAAGACTTAGCCAGTCTGGTCCTTCCACGTTCCTCTGCCTGCTTTTATCCTAGCTGTGCTGGCAGCTGATTAGATGGTGCTTACCCACATTGAGGGTGGGTTGCCTCTCCCAGTCCACTGACTCAAAAGTTTGCATCCCTCAATCCAATCAAGCTGATAGTCAATATTGATCATCACAGATCTTGAATGAAACATGAGTTTCTCTACATTTCCAAGGAGATCTAAGCAGGTCAGAGAGCACCACAGTGGAGCCCTGGGCAAAAGTAAAATTATTTACATGGTAGTTGACAGCACAATTCCCAGAAATCTTCTTAGAGAAATATTCCAGCTAGACGATGCAGAGAAGGATCCATGTCTTGAAGGCAAGGGAACTTGCAGACCCTGGGAAAGGGTTCAGACTCCCAGAAGGACTGGATGTAATTCAGAACAGGGATCCAGCCCCAATAGACAGAGAGGGGTCTGATAGGGGTCCTGGAATATGTGCCTAGGGAACCAAGGAAAAAGGGCAGTCATAAATTTTTCAAAAGAAGGTGGAAAATAGGACAGACACTGCAGAGATATGCACCTATTATTGATTGTAGCTCTAGTCTGACTTCCAGAAACACAACTAGGGTCAGCCACTGAAGAGGGCAAGCTTCCTAATACGGCTTCTCACTTGGTCAGTAACTGAGTGGTTCATAAATTTTTGGCCTTGAGTGAGATAAAACTGGGTATGGCAGGAATTAATATTGAGCAATGTAATCATTATGTACAGAATATTTTATAATATCATATATATTAGAAATGTAAGTTGGTTTCATATTTTAAATTAATGTAGTTTATAAGCAAAAACAAGTTTAAAAATGTTTATCTAAACTGAGATTCTTAGAAAATAAAGCTTGAGAGGTAAACTTACTTGTCAAATTTCATTTCAATGCCAGAGAAGGAGTGAGGAAAATACTTCAGATTTCATACTACAGATCCTTAATCTCCTTTTTTTTCCTTTGGACAGAGTCTCACTCTGTCTCCGTGGCAAATCTCAGCTTTCCTGGGCTTAAGTGATTCTCCTGCCTCAGTCTCCCAAGTAGCTGGGATTATAGGTGCACAGCCCCATGCCAAACTAATTTTTTCTGAAGAGGGAGAGTTTCTCCATGTTCTCCAGGCTGTTCTCAAACCCCTGACCTCATGTGATCCCCCTGCCTCAGCATCCCAACGTGCTAGGATTACAGGCATGAGCCACCACACTGGGACCCTAATCTCTTATCTGAAGCCCTTAGAGTAGAATATATTAATTTTCAGAAAATTTTAGGAGTTTATAAAGATATTACAGTACAATTATTGCATTTTTTGGTAACATCTAGAATGGGGTCTAGGGAAGTACCACTCCAACAAATGAGAAGGAAGTTGAGATTAGGAGTTGAATCCTCACGAGGAATTGTATTCCTGTACCTGCATTTCAGAAAACCCTCAAGAAAACATTCATTTAAGGTATCTGATACAACTGTCATAGATGACACAGAAGTTGTCCAAAAACTTGTATCATAAACAAACCTCAAAGGGACATCCGTTATCTGCCTTAACATCACGCTGCATTGTCTGTTTCTTTTCAGAATTCACCTACTATTACTCTTACCCTGTAACTCTGTCTAGCCACTCTGATCTCCTAGCAAGTTTTCATATACCAGAGGCACTTCTCCTCTTAGCATCTAGCTAGCTGTTCTTTCTGCTGAAACACTCTTTCTCCAGATAACTTCATAGGTAATTCCTTTACCGGCCTCAAGTTGTTGCTTAAATATCACCTCCCAGTGAGATCTATATTACCCGTTTTACTTAAAACTGCAACACAGAAAGGAAATTGATAGATCATATGGTAGTTCTATTTTTAGCTTTTTGGAGAACATCCATGCTGTTTTCTGTAGGATTTATAACAATGTACAGCCCCACCAACAATGCACCACAGAAGTCCAATTTTCATTTTCTCCATGTCTTCAGACTTGTTTTCTTCCTCTCCTCCTCCTCCTCCTCCTCCTCCTTCTCCTCCTTCTTCTTCTTCTTCTTTGTCTCTCTTTGTTTCTCTCTTTTTTTGTGGGGGTGGGTGGGAGCGGATAGTGGCCATCTTAATGAGTGTGAGATGATGTCTCATTGTGGTTTATATTTGCATTTTCACAACGATTAGTGATGTTGAATACTTTTTCATATACTTACTGGCCATTTGGACATCTTCACTGGAGAAATATCTAAACATCTATTCAAATTCTTTTCTTTTCATTTTTTTTTTTTGTAATTGGGACATTTTATGTTGTTGCTGAGTTGTAGGAGTTTCTATTTACTCTAGATCTTAAGCTCTTATCAGAAATATAATTTGCAAATATTTTCCCGTTTTACAGGTTGCCTTTTCACTTTGTTGTTTCCCTTCATGAGCAGTTTTAAAATGTAATGGTGTTCCCACAAAAGTTTCTCAAAGAGACATTTGCATGCCCATGTTCATTGCAGCAATATTCACAATAGGAAATCCTGGTCACATGGATGACTTAATGAAATGCATTTGGGTGAAAGTACATAGCATAAACATTATTTTTATGAGAATTTCAGCTGGAGGATGAACAGAACAGTTGTCAAGGAATAGCAAAATCTTTTAGTCATCATCCAGTTCAGCTTCCCTGCAGTAAGCTTGAGCTGCTGGTACAAAATATTTGTGAAATCAGTCAGAAAAGATGTCCCTGGTGATCCATATTTTTCTGTTAGAATAAAAATGGACTGGTAAAAAAAGTCACTTTTTGGAAATAGTCACGACTCAAGATTTTGCCTATGAAGGCAAGTTTACACTCATGCTTTCCTGCTGCATTGACACTTCTCGGCACAATTATTCTGTTCTTGGCATTTAAAACTTCTGTAGGGAATATCTCATCAGTTGTAGTCATTTTTCTAGGGCAATAACACCAAAGCAGTTATACTTCATCAGCATTATAAACTTGTTCTGGCAACAGATTTTCATTAGTGATGATCTTGGCAAACTCATCAAAGAATTTCTCCACTGCTTTGTGATCAGCTGATGCTTTATCACCACAAATCTTTAAAAATTTAATTCTATGTTCTTAATTTTCTGCAACCAGCCTGTTGAATATTCACAGTTCCCTTCAGTTTATCATGATAGGTCTTATTTTGTGATCAGCATATAATTAAGTGGCATATGCTCATTGTGACACTGATGGATCTACTCTTTTGATACATGATCAAGATCTCCATTTTTTAGCTTAATGCAGCATTTCCCTATTTTCATTAACTTTTGCTCATCACTTTCAGCACACAACTTCAACAGTTTATCTTTCTGTTTCTTTGGGTCATATACAGTGGTCATTCCAACACCATACTCTTCTGTAAGACATTTCACACTTACACCACTGATCAGTTGCAATTACTTGACTTTCTGTGCTAAAGATAAATGTAAGCTCTTTCTCTTTTTGTTATAGGGATATCTGCAGGCCTTTTTGACATTTTCAACAACATCTTTACATCACAGAGCAGATAATATGCAAAAAAACTTTGACTAATGCATGTAGGTCTTGGCCCCAAGGCAGGGTATAATGGGGAGACTGTTATTGGTGCGTCCAACTTGGACATGTGCCATTTTATGAGCTTTTTGGGCTTGCTTACATGGGGCAATCTGGGCATATGCAGAAAAGAGCTTTTGCAGCTGAAGGGGGCCGCAAGGGTATTTTTTCTCTTGTGGACATTGAACGAACTGTGTATTGTGCACCTTTACCCATCACATAAGGTCAAGGTTACCATTTTCTACTTGTAAGCATTATGTTGGCACTCAGAAAGTTTTGGATTTTAGATTTTGGATTTTCAAATTAGGGATGCTCAACGTGTATTACTGTTAGAAGCTAACATTCTACTGCCCAATACAAATCACAAACACTTTTGTGTATTAAGTTATTTGATTTTCTCAACTACCAAAATGATGTTTTAGACAAATTATGACTCACATGTTATAGATGAGGAAACTGAAGCAGAGAAAAGTCAAATGATCAAAGATCTGGTCATAGAACTAATAAATTATGGTACCAGGAGTATATGCTTCATTTCAAAAGAAATGGAAACATAACCATTAACCATATGTTTATGTTAACCATAAACATAACCCACGTATCTCCAGAGTCTTGTCCAGTGTGTCGCACTTGATGCTCAATTAATAAATGCACAAATGAATGAGTATAAGTTTAAGAAACAAAATGTAGAGGTTTGCACACCATGTTTTCTTACTTAGCAGCATCTAAATGATACAAGATCAGAAAAAGATAATTTGACAAGTTATCTGATGAGCTTATTTCTCAGTAAAGACTTAGATTATGCCCACATGGATACAATAAATGCACTACAACATATTGCATCTTCTCTTTATGCTGCTTTCAGTGAAATGCATAATATCATATAGTTGATTTGACATCAGAGAGAAGAATAAAATTAGGTTAATTTGGTTTGAAATTTCTTCAGAACTTAACATTGAGGATTCCTGTACTCAATTAATAGATAAAATCATTGGGTATGTTTAAATAGATGCAATTCAGTTACATTTGAAGAAGGAATAATAATCAGATTTTATATAATCAAAGGTGAAATAAGTAATATGAGGTCATTAGAAATATTTGCAATTGAGACAAACCAAAGAAGAAGAGACAGAAAACCAGTTAAGCTTTTTTTTTTGTACTGATAAAGAATAGAAAAAAAAAAAAAGATGAAAATGACTGTGGTGGGGCTTAAATAAAGGGATCTAAGAATCCTTAAATATCTGTAAAGCATTTAAAATGCACATTAAGTTTTGAATTCTTCTGGGAAACTTACAGAACAAATAGAAATCAACTAATTTTACATCTCTAATTTTTCTTCCTTCAAGACAAAACACTATTTTATTATAGGAAAATATACTTTGATCTTTTAGGTAAACACTTGTCACTGACTAAGATAACAGTTTTATATGATTCTTATGTATTTCCATGTTATCGGAAAAGTCTGAAGTTGATTTCAAGGTCAAAGCTATCAAAGAAGTAAAGTACAGCAATTTACTTCTATTTTTAATCCTGTACAAAAGCAACTCATATTAACTCTAAAAAGAAAAAAATAAAAATATATAGTTCAATATTTACATATTTTCTTCATAACCAAAAGGCCTTTAATATTATTAGTCAAAGGAGAAATGGGAAAAGATGGGGAGGTAAACTGAAAAGCAAGTGCCAATTAATTGTTTAAAAAAATTCTAAAAATAAAATATTTTAAAATGTGAAGCAGTTTTACAGTGTAACACTATTTAATTTAAAATACTTTGCTCTCTAGTATTGCACATAACATGAATCATTGCTGGTGGTTTTATAGGAGTAAATAATTAATGTAAATAACCATATGTGAGATAAGTTACATAGCCATTGAGAGATTTTCTTCATTAACATGTATCAGTGAAGGCTGAATGTTGTACTCTTCCTGTCCTCAAAAGATCCTTGGAATGAAAAGCGGTCTCTTAAATCTACAAATGCAACTTATTCAAATTCTATTATCTCAAAATTGAGAAAATGAAAAGACCCGTCTCATGGGAAAGATCACTTTAGGTGAATTAAGTGCCGTTAGACATTCAGCACAAATGCAGAGACATTAGACTGTTAAGTGGTCACATGTGTATACACATGTTTAGTGTTAAGGCCATAAAGCAAACATTAGCAATCAAGAACATCAAATTGATTTGGGAGCATATGCCTTCCAAGATCCCATGAAATCTGGACAACAGCTTGGGAAAGACTCAGACAAATTCTTACACAGTGTGTCTCATTCTCAGTTGCAAGAGACCGTGCTCATATGCTAAACTCACTCAGAGAGTACCTACAAATCCATCTGTACCTTTGATAAAACCAAGAAGTGAAAATTTAAAAAATCTCTGTGTCATCATCCTTGACCAGAAGACAGCAATCGATAAGCTTCATCAAACTCAACCGGCACTTCTGACACATTTACAGACATTAGCGCAAAATTTGCTATTACGCATTCCTGTATGTGCAGACTCCCATTATCTTAGTTGCATGGTATGAGGTATTTGCACATATGCCTACAACATGTTCCCACTAGGCACAGTAGGTCATTTTTGGCAGCTCAGCGACAATAACAATGCTGTTTTGTTTGGTTGTTATGGTTTTAGACAAAACTTGTCATTTATGTGCAAAACTTTCCAAGCTTCTCATTTATGTGTAAAATGAGATCTGCACAATTATGATCATCTAAATAATGTATACCAAAATATCACTTATTTAGAACAGTGGTTTTCATATTTTTTTCTATTTTTTTAATTAAGAAAATTTTTTCAAACACATCTTGCATAGATGAATCAGATAGAAAAAATGTTGTGTGGACACAAAGGGTAGGATGCAGAGGGTGGGAGCTTCACTTTCTTCAGGGGCTATTTTATTCTTAAGCAGCCCCTGAAGCACCTCTTAATTACTTTGGGGCTCTGTGCAGCACTCTGAAAACTATGGAAGCCCAGAATGACAAAAAAAGCAGAATTATTTTCTTCCTGGGTTAGACTAACTCAGTCAATGAAGCCATTACTGTAATAACACAATAATTAAGGACGGACATTTGATATTAAATTGGTGCAAAAGTAACTGTGGTTTTTGTCATTAAAAGTAATAATCTAAAAACCTATAACTTTCAGGCACAGAACATTTCTCCCCAGGAATTAGCTAGTACTCGTCTTCTGTGTAAGACCCATATTGAGGTGGCTTTTGGCATTTTATTAGCCATCACCAGTCAAACCATGAGGCAGTACTTATGTTCTATAGTAAGAATGGGCAGCATTCTAGCTTGAAGAGTCATCAACCCAAATCAGTGAGTGATTTGAATTCTCATTCTATCATATGGGCATGCAATCTTCAGAAGTAAAAATGTACCTGATCCTGGAATTCTGAGATAATAATTTTTTCTGCACTAAAGCCATCTGAAATTTCTGAGTTTCCTTCCTCCTTTCTACTCTCATGACAACGTTTGGAAAAGAAAAAGGCAATCCCCTCAACCACATTTTGTGGATGAAAATGTGTTTTTTAAATGCATTTCTAGTGAAATAATACAATTGCCACGTATTTACGTATAAGCTTGAGCAAGCTTGTTTTTCGCCTAAAGTTTAAAAAGTTGCTCCCTTATTCTACTCTGAGCGCCATCACTGTGACAAGCAGAAACACTCTGACATGTTATATATTGTTCTGCATCCCAGTGCTCCAAATTGAGAAGATAGTTGGGCATAATTACTGGAAACTCTTATTGGGTAGAATCACATTGCAGATGTAATTTCATTTGTCCAGTGCTATGAAAAGTGCTACTAAATGTAGCTTATGTAAGGCCTAAACTGTAACTTAAAATGATTATTAAAAATGCTTGTATTGCTTCCAAGAATGCTGGATAAGAAACTCATCATTTGCCAGGCCAAAGCATTATGCCAATGATAAGCCATAGTTTTCTGTTGGTTAATGCCTTAGATTTTGGTTAGCACCAGATCTGGGAAAGAGATGAAAAAAACAAAAAGCTATAAGGATTGAGCCTGAGTACTCATGTAATTGATCTACTGTTGTCCTTTGAAAGAATAGATACCAGAATGCAAGATGGGTGGATGAGGGGGAGGGGGTTGGGACAGATAGTACAGTACCTTAAAATATTCTGCAGACCTAGAATTCTACTTTTTTTGTTTATGGAAAGAAAAGTAGCAGGATGGACTCACTCAATTTTTTGACTATAGTGTGTTTCATATAGTCAAAGGAAACTATAGTAACCTAACTCAGACGTTCTAGGAAAGCAACAGGATGACTTCATGTGAGCAGTCTTAGAAAAAAAGGATAGGTTTATATAATTTTTTAACTTAAAACACCTGTATTATAAGCTCCTGAGAAACAGATATTTAGTAGTTCCATATAAAATTCATTTTTTAACATTTAAATATTGTCTCATATTCTCAGAAAGTTCTTCTTGACGGATAAAGGGGTTGGATGATGCTTCTCTTTTTACCATACTCCTATTGGCAGATGAAAGTGGGTTAATGAGTGAATACAGAAAGGAGTTGAGAACTTTAACAAGAGAGTTTTAAAACGTTCAAGAAAGAGGAAAATATGAAACTATCTACTACTACTAAAACTTGAAATGTTACTATCCCACACTCTGACAATGATCTATTTCTCTTCCACTAATTCTATTTCTTCCCTAAAGTCATCAATTATCAGTCTCTTCTTTCTATGTGTCTCCCAGTTTATTGTTTCCTTTCTTGTCTATCTAGGATATAACACATATCATTTTGCCTTATTTTGCCAATAACATAAAGTTTTTACTCCTTACCATCCCCACCTTTACCAGTTCTTCTTCCACACTTACTGGTGAAACTCCAACCCGGAATTCTTTAACTGCAATAAATCAAATCTCATTTTTTAAAGAAATATGTTCCACAATAAACCCAAAGTTTCACTTCCAATTGGATTTTCAAATATGCACAATTTTCAGTTATATCTGTCACTTCCTTTAATTCCTCCCATTTATTTCAACCTTTACCAATTTCTTAAGCGCCTTTTCTAATATATACACTTTCACTCTTGCAAACTATACCCATACTTCTATATATAGCAAATGTATATCTTTTCCTGGATGTGACTCAAATACATACCTTTTGCCTTCCAATTACTGTTCATTAACTTCCACCCTTAATGTCTTATCTTAGTGAAAGTGGTTCTTCTCCCACACTAGAAATGTACACCCTTCCCCAATAGTTCTGGTTTTACCTTCTTCTACTTTCCCGTATTTTCTTGTACATTTTTCATCTGGCATTCCATTTTAGTTAAAAGTCCTCTGATTACTATGTTAACTTAATCTTTATGTTCTCAAGAGTGAGTGTAAACTCTAAGTAGTTTGTAGCCTATTGAAGATCCAAACTCAACATTGTTATAATGTTAAAATAACTATTTTTAAAATTTGAGTGATGGCATAATTATGCAGAACTACTTAGGTTATACTTATTGATACACCCAGACAATAATGTATTACCTATTTTCTAAATAATTTTACTTCTCTATACCCTTCTTTACAATTCTACTGCATTACAACATATTTATCAAAAATTCATGCCCTGATACTTTTTTTCTCAATTATTTTACCTGCATCGAATACCAGAAAATTACAAACGAACAAATGCAAAAACTTCTATCAGCTTTAGTTTTGATATAATTTTACCAGATCTCTGCTAATTTTATTTAGTTGCAAGTTCCATTTGCCTTAAAACTTCTCATTTTTCCTATGTATTTTAAGTGAATAAAGGGATTGGATGTTTTGACTAAAGGTTTTTATGTCTAACTAGTCTTGGAAAATTACATACTTCAGTGTACTTTACTGATGATTCAAATAATCTTTAAATAATGCATACTTAGATTTGCCTTTGTAATTTTTACTTTTATATCACTATTTGGGTCTTCTGCAGGGGGAAGATCATGTTAAAATTTTGGGTGATTAGTTATGGCTGTTTTAAAAAAAGAACTTGAAAATTTAGTGGAGATATGAAGGCACATATCGAGATGCTGAGAAGAAACATAAGTTCTCAAGAATTGCTGGCAATATTAGGAAGAATATAAATCATTAATGTAGTGATCATTTGTGTAATTATTTTACTCTTGAAGAACAAAGTGACTCCATCAGGCTAGAGAATTTGGGTAATCATTTGTGAGAAAGAATAATGGAAGATGACAGGCTAAGAAGTTGAAACGTTAAAGAGCCTTAGAAAAGATATTGAAAGTTTAAGAGCAAGATTAACCTTCTATGGATGACAAGAGGAGATATCCAAGTCCTCATTTCATTTAATATCAGCTGATCAAATGCCAATGGGCCCGAGAGAGCAATGGGGTTAGGAGGAGAAATAATGATAGTCAAGCATTCATGCCTTTAAAAGAAGTATAATCTTCTACTCTACCACCTTCTATAGGAACGTCTTTTGTGGGAATGGGTCAAATATTCCCATGGAAGGTGAAATGCTACCAACTTTTCAGATTCTAGGGTGCACTGAGCATGAAAAAGCCAGAGTACATGGATTTGTGTTGTATTTCTATCCAATTCACTCAATCAGGAGTTGTAAGAAGGCCCAACTTTCTATGTAACCTATACTTTTAATTTGGGTTACCAATATGTAGTAGAATTATAAACCCTATTTATTTATTTATTTATTTATTTAATTTTGAGATGAAGTCTTGCTCAGTTGCCCAGGCTGGAGTGCAGTGGCACAATCTTGGCTCACTGCAAACTCCATCTCCCGGGATCAAGCGATTCTCCTGCCTTAGTCTCCCAAGTAACTGGGATTACAGGTGCTCACCACCATGCCTAGCTACTTTTTGTATTTTTAGTAGAGACGGGTTTCACCATGTAAGTCAGGCTGGTCTCTAACTGCTGACCTCGTGATCTGTCCGCCTCAGCCTCCTGAAGTGCTGGGATTACAGACATGTGCCACCACACTCAGCCACAAACTATATTTTTTAAAGTAAAGGTCAGTGAGGTTTAGTTGAAAAAAGCAGAGTAGTACTCAGGCCACATAGCCTACCTTGGTTAGAATCTATTTAGGTTTAATTGTTCAGGAAATGGGATTTCTTCGCAGACCTAACTGGATGTATCAGAGTTCCCTTCATTGGGATTTTTGTTCACCCTACAAATATGTGCTATTTTGGTTTCAATTTGTCATTGATTCTCATGAATATGTCACATATTGAAAAATCTGAGCAGAGGTAAGTGTTTTGAACTGAATTCAGACATTGTTGGTGCCTTGAAAAAAAATGAAGTTATCTTAATATCATTTGATAACAACCCAGGAATTAAAAAAAAAAAAAGACATTTCTGTGCATTCACTCACCAGGTGTCGAAGGCTCAAACTTTCATCTTAACGTAATCAATAATGATTATGATTAAAGCAACAATAGATACTGGCCAAGAAGATCTTAATGTTCCCCTCAGCTGGACTATATTGTAGACATTTTTCCTGACTGTAGACTCTGACTTAAGAGCATTTATTTTCTTTAGAACACTTGTCATTGTAAATTCTTTCTTTGTTCCTTTGAGACGTAAATCTTTTTTAAGGCCTTCTGCTAGTTTTCTAACACAAGAATGTCTTCCTCAACGACCTGGGAGCCATCTTTTCTAGACACAGTCTCAGGAAGATAGTTCCTATTTCCTAGCCCCTGTGAGAGGGTAGGAGCCTAATGTGGATGAGTGGTGCCACATAGTATACAAAGATGATCTAACCATGCAGAAAAAAAGAAAAAAAAGAAAGAAAACTCATAAATAACTCAGTATGCTCTGCACAGTGACCAACTTCTCTGCTAGTATCCTCTAGTACTTTTCCACTCTCTCACCACAGCACTTAAAAAGCCTCCAACCTTTTGTCTCACAGTATTTGTGTTCAGACTGAATTCTGGCCTCTCTCCCCTATTTCAATAACCTTACGTAAAATATCCGCTTTCTGTTTATATTGTCCAGGAACAATTTTTGCTTCAACAAAACTTGCATAGCACTCACAGCTTGCCAAGCTGGCGAAAACAAGGCGCAGAGAGATTAAGCCAAATGCTGATGGTTAACCCTGTTACTAAGGAGGAGAGCTGGGGTTTGAACTCCAGCTGTTTGACTCTATCTATGCTTCTAACTCAATGCAATACTATCATCTGGGCAAGTTCAAAATTCACAAGTATTGATACAGAATTTAAAAAATAAAAACAGCTTAGACACAAATCAATTGTGAAACTTGTGTGGGATGCTGGGGAAAAACACAGTTCAAGGTGTTTCTGAATGAAATGTCTAGTTCTATTGAAATAGAATAGCCACCCGTGTGTGTACAAAAAATATTTTATGCCGGGCGCGGTGGCTCAAGCCTGTAATCCCAGCACTTTGGGAGGCGGAGACAGGCGGATCACGAGGTCAGGAGATCGAGACCATCCTGGCTAACATGGTGAAACCCCGTCACTACTAAAAAATACAAAAAACTAGCCGGGCGAGGTGGCGGGCGCTTGTAGTCCCAGCTACTTGGGAGGCTGAGGCAGGAGAATGGCGTAAACCCGGGAGGCGGAGCTTGCAGTGAGCTGAGATCCGGCCACTGCACTCCATCCTGGGCGACAGAGCGAGACTCTGTCTCAAAAAAAAAAAAAAAAAAAAAGAAAAAAAAAAGAAAAATTTATTTGAATTTGAGTATTTGGCATAGGAACTTAGAAGAAAGCTTTAGGAGTCTTATACAGATCAGGGGTGTCTCCCATCATTTGTCTATGATCAAATTAATTATTTTTTTTCAAAGTATTGAGGTAAGTATTCAAAACTTTAAGAGAAGAGACTCCCTTTTAAGCCAAATAAATTTAATAATACAAGCATTCTACCTGGAGGTTACCTGATTGTTGGGTGATATTTTGCCGTTGGTATGAATTAATAATTTTTGTATCAAATTGTGCTTGCTATTCTGTGGTGGATGAAATGTATTTCTTTTGAAGGAAGGGCTTTTCAAAGAAGAGAAGAGATTGGTAAATCCTGAGTGGCAAACCTTCCAAAAAAGAAACTTGTCTTTCAAATGTCAGCAGTAGAGCATTCTTACTAAGAGAATCTTGCCTTTAAAATAGCAGGAGTAGAACATCACTAAGGCAACTTTGGTTTAAGGATTTTTGGAGCAGTGTTTTTTATCTCCTGACTCCTAGTTTAGTTTTGCTGGCCAATCTGGCCTGAATCACACATGGTCTTTATGGGTCAGTGCTTCTCAGAAGAGGGGGCCAAAGGCTTCCTTGGTGGTCTCTAGCAGATCCGTGGTGTTTGGTCTGCTGACCTGTAGCCTGTTCTGTAATCCCAGCTGCATCTACTGAATACAATTTAAGTAAACCTTCTCTTCAGGTAATGAACTCTCTGCCTTATTATGAACTCTGAATCCTGCTCAACTGGCTTATATTCATAAACACTCTTACTTGATTTTGACAGCAATCATTTTTTTTTCCACTATCAGTTTTATCCTTTTCCCAGTATTCTATTTGTGATTCTTTAGCCAATACCTTGGATCATTGATCAGAATACTAAACTCACAGGCCTCCATTTGGAGTACAGTCTTTAACATTATGAACAGGAGCAGAATAATATTGCAATGTGGGTCTTTAGGCTACTGATCCTTACTAGGGCACACAACAGACATGGGAATTTCCTGGTTTTAGGCTTCTTAATTAATGTCTGCTGATTGAATTCGACTCGAATCAGCTTATGTTACATAGCAACATATAAATATACGTCAAGAATAAAAATTAAACTTAAAAAACCCAGCAAAATCCAAGAAACAAAAAGAAACATCTGACCTTGCCTGACCTTAGTGATACTTACAAGCAAGGATTCCTTTATTGCTCTCTATTCGTTAGTACTAGTAACGCTTAATTTCCCTCTTTATTTAACCAGCTTAGTTTACATGGAGCACCTTTTCCGTAATAAAATACATTCTTGACTCTCTGTTGTTTTTGCATTATATCTCCACACCCAACCCTAATCTTGGACGATACCGACTGTGCATTTTCTCTGGACAGAGAATGTGGAAAGAGGCCCATCAGCAGAGGCAAGTTCTATTATAAACTGGTCACAACTTATACTGGGAGGCCCTCAATGTACTGCTTATAATTTTACCATGTCTCTGGTCCAATCAACTCACGTGGCCTCTGAAAAATTATGTCCACACTCTAACCACCCTTATTCTGACTACCCTCACTCTCCTTCCTCCAACTGTTTGATGGCCATTTCTAATTAATAGAAAATTACAGCCAGATGCTGGGAGCCTGTCATTTATTAGGACCAAATATAGAAACACAGCCTTGCTGCTCCAAATGTGATCTGCTCACTACAGCATGAGAAGCACCTGGAAATCTGTTAGAAATGTCAAATCTAAGGCCCGACTCAGACCTAATGAACCCAAATCTGCATTTAAAAGGCTCTTAGTTGTGTTTTTTTGTCTATATTTAAGTTAGAGAAGCACTGAAATGAAAGAGGATACCGATTGTTTCTGATTATTTTTCTCTTTTGAAAAGCAGGTTCTTTGCCTGAATAAGGCATAATTTTTCTTTCTCCTCCTAGTTCCTCAGAAACTTACTGAATTTTTTCCTTCTCTCCTCAATATATTCAACTTCTCTCTTAACTAAAATTCCCTGTACTCTATTCTTACCTCTCAAATTTCTCCATTAAATACTCACATTTAACCAATTAAAGTAAAATAAACACACCAGTTTCAGCACTATTTTTTTCTAGTCTCCTGAGCCAAGCTGATGAAATGAGATGTTTATAATCAATGTGTCCATTTCTTCATCTGACACTTTCTTTTCAACCCATTGTAAAATTGCCTCTGGGCCATCACTCCATTAGATGTTGTTCTAAGTTCACCCACTGTCTTTGAGTTTCTTCTCATTTAATTCCCCTCCTTACTCCCTCAGCAACATTTAACACAGTGGAAAGTATGTATGAATGACTGAAGGACAATATCAATGATTGATATCTCAGGATTGTTACCTTTCTACTCTCTTTTCCAAAATATAATATTTTAGTCATTCGCCTTTAAATTGTTGGTAAGCTTACATAAAGTCACATGCAAAAAAAGTTTGCTTTTGTAACTGCTCTATGTCCAGCACATAGCATAAAACTAGATGCTCAAATTTTATCACAAGAATGAATATATGCTTTAGGTGAAGTGTTTTTCCCCTGATCTTCCACTAAAAGTTTTACTTCCTTCTTTATTTTAGTTTGTGTAGTAATCACCCATTACAGAAATAAAAATCCAGCCTATTTGTTTTTACCCACCCGGGGATAGATTTGTGTGTACATCAAAGAATGATCGTATATGTTGAATAAACAGGATGAAGATAAGGAGCTTTTCTATGCTTTTATTCTTAGGATTTTATCCTTTATTTAACTCTAAAGTCTCTTCAGGCTTATGAGCTAGAAATTGGGTTTTTACCACTTTCATTATTTGAATATCTGTTAGAAGTGGCTATCTGAATTCATGAAAAGGATGAGAGAATTTCCTAAGCCTTTTCTTTATTATATAATTCAAAAGTTTTAAAAGCTTAACTCAATTTTGTTTTCAAAGACCTTATTTTGTGCCAGTGTGCACATAAAAACTTATTCAATGTTTGATTATTCTGCTGGTTATTGCAGAAAGACAACTGGGAAAATGTAATATATGCTCATTATAATTGTGTTTTTTCAGGGTTCAGTCAATACCCTACAGGAAAAAAAAGACCCTATTATTAAAGTAATTTTAGGAACGATTACATATTATAATATTGGTATACTTCCATTATAAAATTCATAATTCTTATTATATAATCTGTATTTTCAAGGATCCCTACTGTTTTATTTTGCAAATCTTGTGAATTTTGAGAAACAAGTTTGAGAAAATACTGATTAAGAAGGTGACTCAAAAGCAACCACTAGAGGGGGCGGAGCAAGATGGCCGAATAGGAACAGCTCCAGTTTCCAACTCCCAGCGTGAGCGACACA
>NW_012114544.1:448569-449696 GCF_000951035.1 Colobus angolensis palliatus | reverse complement strand
GGTGCAGCACAGCAACATGGCACAAGTATACATAGGTAACAAACCTGCACGTTATGCACATGTACCCTAGAACTTAAAGTATAATAAAAAATAAAAAAATAAGAAAAAAAAAAGCAACCACTAGAAATAGCCATAAGGTGATATAACACTGAAAGCAAGACAAGGAAAACAAAAACAAACAAGTAGAACTACAAAAAACCAAAAAGCTTCTGCTCTGTTAAAAAAGGAAGAAGAAGAACTATAAGAAGAAGAAACAGAGTGAAAAGAGTAATCTAAGGAATGGGATAAAATATTTACAAACCGTATATTTGATAAGTGGTTAATCTGGAAAAAAATAAGAAACTCATAGTAAAAGCAAAAACCTAATAACCTGATTTAAAAGGGACTAGGGTAATCCCAACATTTTGGGAGACCAAGGTGGGAGGATCACTTGAGTCCAGTAGCTAGAGACCCACCTGGGCAACATAGGGAGACCACTGTCTCTATTAAAAAAACAAAAAAATAATTCTCCAAAGAAGACATAAAAATGGCCAACAGGTATATGACAAAGATGTTCAACATCACTAATCATCGGGGAGATGTAAATCAAAACCAAAATGAGATATTTCCTCATACCTGTCAGGATGTCTATTATTAAAAAATCAAAAGACAAGTGCTGGTGAATATGTGGAGAAATTGAAACCTTTGCACACTATTGGTGGGAATGCAGAATGATGCAGTTTCTATGGAAAATAGTATGGAGGTTCATCCGAAATTTAAAAATAGAACTATGGTATGATATACAGCAATCCCACTTCTAGATATTTACACAAAATAATTGAAATCAATATCTTCAAGCAATATGAGTCCCTCTATGTTTGTTCCAACACTATTCACAATAGCTAAGATATGGAAGAAACTTAAATGTCCATGAACAGATGAATGGATAAAGAAAATGTATTAAATACATACAACGGAATACTATTCAGCCCTCACAAAAAGGAAATTCTGCAGTATGTGACAATATGGGTAACTTTTTTTTTTTTTTTTTTTTTAAGATGGAGTTTCACTCTTGTTGCCCAGGCTAGAGTGCAGTGGTGTGATCTCATCTCGCTGTTAGTTTCTGAGATACCTCATGGATGGAGGTT
>NW_012114544.1:441973-448519 GCF_000951035.1 Colobus angolensis palliatus | reverse complement strand
TTTTTTTTTTAAGATGGAGTTTCACTCTTGTTGCCCAGGCTAGAGTGCAGTGGTGTGATCTCATCTCACTGCAACCTTCACCTCCCAGGTTCAAGTGATTTTCCTGCCTCAGCCTCCCGAATAGCTGGGATTACAGGCATGCACCACCACACCTGGCTAATTTTTGTATATGTAGTAGAGATGGGATTTCACCATGTTAGCCAGGATGGTCTTGAACTCCTGCTCAGTTGATCCACCTGCCTCGGCCAACCAAAGAGCTGGGATTACAGGCATGAGTCACCATGCCTGACCAATATGGGTGAATTTTGAGGATAGTATGCTAAGTAAAATAAGGCAGTCACAGAAAGAAAAATACTGCATGATTCTACTTACATGACACATCTAAAATAGTCAAATTCATAGAATCAAAGAATAAAACGGTTGCTAGTGGCTGGAGGGAGGAGAAACGGAGACTTACTAATGAACAAGCACAAAGTTTTGGTAAAGCAAGATGAATAAGCTTCAAAGATCGACTATACAGCATTGTACCTATAATCATTTGTACCCTTAAAAATTTGTTAGCAGTGTAGATCTTACATTAAGTGTTCTGATCACATTATTTTTTAAAGAAAACAAAGAAAGGAAGCAAAAATCAAAAGTACTTATAAGACTAAGGCCGGCTTAATAATAACAGTTATCAGTTTCGGAGCTCCTACTCTCTCAAGCAATACAGACATAGTTATAGCTATACAAAAATTTTTAATATTATGCATATTTCTTTTATATGTGAGGAAATTAAAATTGAGATAGATTCAATATCTTACCCAAGATCTTATACTTAGTCTTTACTGAAAGGGCCACAGATGATCTGAATTAAAGTTATCTTTCTTTCACCTTCTCTTTTTTATCTCTCCTTATCAACTAGGCCACTAGAGTAGAAAAACAATCTGTTTAATGCAAGTTATACATGTTTTTCATCCATTATTTGAGCTTTGATGAAGAACTTCCACTTAAATTGATGTAATCTTTGTCTACCTATTTATTTGGCTTTTCTAAAGAAATAGCAGTAACATGATTGCTTGATTGAGTGTCCTGACAGATGTGCCTTCTAAGAGTGTAAGAAACCCTGCAATTTTCTGAAAGACTTCAGTTATTTTCCACTGACCCTGATCAAAATTTGTCCATATAAAGGAAGAAATTTTCCATACAAGGAAATAACCAGTATCGTAGTAAACTTTTCCAGCTTCCATTGTTGCTTTCTTCCTCTGTAACCTCTGTCACTGGAAAAACAATCTCCCACTCCCTCTTAGACTTTCTGACCTGAACTGACTAAGAAATTGCTGAACATAAGTGAATCACTTCTAAAAAGAAACAAACTATTGAAGATGCCTCATTATATTTTAGCTGTGTGATGAGGGATTTGTCTCAATATGGATATTTACATAGCATTAGGAGAAATTACATTTTACTGGTAATCTTTGTATACAAATTAAAAATATAAAAAGACATTTTAGAAATTATCTGAAATTTACCGATAATGAAGTGTCAACCATAAACAACACGTTGATATGTTTTTAAATATCACTCCTGGATAACAACTTTTGAGCCCTTCACATACTGGGCCCACTTACGAGGTGAGACTTAGGGAGTTATTCTCTAAGGTTTCATTTATAAAAAGGAGCCATTAACAGTTTCTATGGTTTAGAGTTGTTCTAAGAATAAATAAAATAATCAATAATTTTCTTAGCACAAAAACTGGTATATAGCATGTGTACATTAAATTTTAGAGATTTGTTGTATTATTTGGTGTTTTCTTTCCAAAATAAAGGTTATGATTAGATAAGTAGCTTGTTTTCAGCATTAAAAATGCTCATTTCCATTACTACTCTTGTCTTTTATTAATGCTACACATTTGGGAGTAATCCTGAATTTTTGTCATTTTAATTCTTTTATGTGAGGATTGCATCCAACATCATTCTTCCTGTATTCTTTGGAGGAGCTTTCGCCTATTGCCTCCGCCCTCCCTGCACCCTGGGACACATGAAGTAGCCTTTGTTCCAGCAGATGGTAACATCAGGTTCAGTGTTTTCAACTCATAAATGTGTCATGCTTCATGATATATAACATTCTTTTTTAAGTTGATATTAAGATCTCTATACTTGGGGATAATATTTATTTTTTTACACTGTTTTTTTTTTATTATTTTGAGATGGAGTTTTGCACTGTCACCCAAGTTGGAGTACAATGGCGTGATCTCGACTCATTTCAACCTCCGCCTCATGGCTTCAAGTGGTTCTCCTGGCTCAGCCTCCCAAGTAGCTGGGACTACAGGTGCCTGCCATCACGCCTGGCTAATTTTTGTATTTTTAGTAGAGACGAGGTTTCACCATGTTGGCCAGGCTGATCCACCCGCCTCGGCTTCAGGTGATTCACCGCCTTGTCCTCCCAAAATGCTGGGATTACAGGTGTGAGCCACCACGTTGGCCAAGTTTTTACACCCTTAAGGGCATTTGAGATCAATTGACTGATCTTTCAAAAGTTCAGTTGATGAATAAAATAGACATATTTTGAAATTGGAACTCCTACTAACACCTACTTATCCCTTCCTCCAAATAAGAAAATTATATTTAAATACACACACACACACAGAGAGAGAGAGAGAGAGAGAGAATGGTAAGAATTTGCATTCTTATTTTGTCACTCCTAATTCTCAAATATATCTTTTAGTTGTTTGCTCAAAGTTTCAGTTAGCCAAGTTTCTAAAATGTGATGATCATGCTGCCAAAAACCAGCCACAGTTTTGATTGGCAGGTCTAACACCATGTTATCAGTGTGTATGGAGTCTATGCTTTCTGTTAGAGGTATTAATATTATTTGAGATATCACTTTTTTGCATAGTGACTATGAGCTGCTGACACCTTGGCATTCTCCTTGAGAGCTTGATTTGATGAAAACATAAAATTTGGTTATAAGAGCATATTAATAGGCATTCAAGCTGGCATTTTGACATGAAAATCAGCCTTCTTTTATTCATTTTTATTCCTCTATTATTCCTCAACATAAACAGTATTTACAAACAACAAAACTCATATGAAGAATAGCACTATGTTGTGGGAAAATTAGAAAACTATATTAAATGCGCTGAATTCCACCTTTGCCCAAGTAAATCCTGAGTTTTAGTGTCTGTATAGAAGATGGTTCTATGTTCCTAATAGCACTCGTTTCTTGGTGACATAGCTTAAAAATAAACTTTATATTGAACAAATTTTTATGTGTGTGTATGTATATAACCTACTTGTATATGTATTTAGTAGCTTTATGATACATAGCCCAGTAGACAGCATACCTTGACTAACTTTTGGCATTTTCTGCTAAATTCCACCAGCTAGTGCAATCAAGAAGAATTGCCACACCAATTGCTGTGTTTATGCCATATGAAAAAATTTTTGGACATAAACTTTGCAATTCATTCTGATTGCTACCAAGAAACTCTTTACAGACCTTTAAGTCAAAACTATGGCTGACTTTTGGCAGCTGGATTGTCACATTTTAGAAATTTGGCTAATTAAAACTTTGTGAGTGAACAATTAAAAGGAAAGATCTTATATTTGAAAATTATAGTAGTGGCAAGAAAAGAATGGAAAATTTATGATTGTGTGTGTGTGAGTGTGTGTACTTAAATATAATTTTCTTATTTGGGAGAGAGAATAAAGTTATTAGCACATGCAATGATTTTTTTTGCCCTTGAAATCTTCTTAAAGTCTCATTGACCTTGCCTTCAGTAAGCAAATCTACATTCTTCTTTCCACTGTTCCATGACACCATATGCCACACTTTCCAGGGTGGATTCTCTAAATTTAACTGAATTGAAATATGGAACTAGTGGGCAGAAAAAGTTTCAGTTGGATGTCTGCAGCTATAAGCGCTCATAAAGAATCTAAGAGAAAAATATTTGTTTAAAGTGTTCCGTAACAAAAATGAAATACAATAACTAGTTAAAGGGAGAGAAGAGTTGGAAACCTGGCAAGACTTTTTGGTTCTCCTAAGTTTTGTATTTGACAAAAACCACGAAGACAACTGAACACATTTGCTTAGTGATGGACTTAAGATACGCTTAGTATTATAACCCCCACATTTATTTAAGAATACTGGTTTGCATTTGGTGTGGAGTCCCATTTACAAGACTTTTCCAAATGTCACAAAGAGGAGTCATGACATAAATAAAGCAACAAGACGATATTTGTAGTGTGCTTTACATTATGTTCGCTATTCCATCAGCTCTCATTTCTGGAAACACAGGACAGAGTAGTCTAACTCCCAGCTGTTGTAGAGCCTCTGTAAGAACTTCCTATATAATATACATTTAATTCACCTATTGTATGAAGCCTGCTTGTATGTGCTGTCCCTTGGGGATGGTAACATTTTAATATGTCAACCACTTAAATTTATTAGACTAAAAGCATTTGAGGATAGATTTTGAAGTAAAGAAATCAAGGAGGGTGTGTGGAGCATGTCATTCTGTTAGCAAGTTTTGATATGTGGTGCTTTATGAACCTGGTGAGGCTGTCTGTCCTAGGACTGGCCAATCCATAGAGTCATTAAAGGATCCACTGTGACTGTGTCTTTTATATGCAGACTAACCAGTGCAGAACTCACAGCCACCACCACACCCCACCTCTTCTATAAGGTTCTAAAACTCTGGACCAATATTCCTTTGCTCCAAACATCCCAAGGTCAGGTACCAGGCATCTAAGAACAGTCCTTATGCCTCAAAACCTGTGGAGATTACTTAAAGTGGTGAACCCTAAACCTGCTTAGCCCACCTTGCCCACTTCTTTCCCTGAAAACCATGGTAAAATCTCTTGACCTTGTTTTTCTGCAGCTTCCTGACCAATCTGGCATTTCCCAAGTGATGAAGGAAAGAGGGAATAAGGTTATTAATATATTCAAGTGATAATTTCTTTTTCTTTAAATTTTCTTGAAGTCTCATTTGACCTGAGTGCCTATAAATAAATTTATGTGGTTTTTCATGGCATGGTATGTCCCTTTTAGGAACTAAGTAGCAAGGTATCTTTTCAATGTCAGTCATCCCTTGATCTGTTGGCCTTATCAGACTTGAATAATAGTAAAATATGTATTTTAAAACAGGAAGATGCCTTGAAAACATTGGGAGCAAAAGGAAGAAAACAAAATACAAATAACTGGAGGTTTTCAATCTATGAAATTCACCATTTTAGAATATAAGATGAAAAAAAGATACTTTCCCAAAAATGCTTTGCAAAGAATAGAAGATACTATATATTTATCTTCATTATACATCTAAAATAATTTATAAAGAAGTTCAACAAATTCCAAATTGCAGGTCATCGAAGATTAGTTACTCAAAATGATACAATTTCTTTCTTTCATCATGTGGTATGGTTTGCATCTGTGTCTCCGCCCAATTCTCATGTTGAAATGTAATCCCCAATGCCAGAAGTGGGGTCTGGTGGGAGGTGATTGGCTCATGGGGGAATTTTCCTCATGGTTTAACACCATCTCTCCCTCACCACCCCACTAGCCCTGGCTCTGTTGCAATAGTGATTTCTCCTGAGATTTGCTTGTTTAAAAGTGTGTGGCACCTCTCCACCTCCTTCCTCCTACTCCAGCCATGTGAAGTGCCTCGCTCCTGCTTTACCTTCTACCATGATTGAAAGCTTCCTAAGGCCTCTTTCCAGAAGCACAAGCCACTGTACTTCCTGTACCTGTGGAACTGTGGGACGATTAAACCCCTTTTGTTTTCTTTATAAATTGCCCAGTCTCAGGTATTTCTTTATAGTAGTGCAAGAATGGACTAATATACCCAGATTTTCAAAGTTTATTATGTTCTTTTTTGAGACATAATTCACATATCATAAAATTCACCACTTTATAGGATAAAATTAAGTAGTTTTAAGTATATTAACAAAATTGTACAATCATCACGACCTAATTCCAGAGTATTTTCACCAGGCCAAACAGAACCCACTTACCCATTAGCAGCCATTTTCTTTCTCTCCTTCCCCACTTCAAACTCTGGTAAACACTGGTGTGCTTTTTATATCTATTGATTTGTCTATTTTGGATGCCTCATGTAAAGGGAATCATACCATATGCAGTCTTTTGTGTCTGGCTTCTTTAACTTGGCATGATGTATTCAATGTTCATCCATGTTTTGATATGTATCAGCATTTTGTTCCTTTGTTGTTGTTGAATAATATTCCATTGTACAGATATACTGCATTTTCTTTAGTCATTCATGAATGGATGGGCATTTTTGTTGCTTACACTTCTTGGCTATTTTGAGTAATGCTTCAATGTACATTCATGTACAACTTTTTGTATAGATAAATGTTTACATTTCTCATAGGTGTACAGCTAGGAGTGAAATTTCTGAGTCATGTGGTAACTCTTTAAACGAGCTTTTTGTTTTTGAGAAACTGCCAAACTATTTTTTTATTTTTTATTTTTTTATTATTTATTATTTATTATTATTATACTTTAAGTTCTAGGGTACATGTGCATAGCGTGCAGGTTTGTTACATATGT